>NW_022682587.1:592087-600408 GCF_011630105.1 Anneissia japonica | reverse complement strand
TATTATTATTATTATTATAGGTGTAATTTTGCCCTACCTGACGTGGAAATGTACCGAATACTCAGTACATTTGAAAACATTTCCACGTCAGGTAGGTCAAAATTACACCTATACATGTTTCTCCTGACACAAATCCAGTTATTGTCTATTATTCCATCACGACAATAACAATTACTATTATTATTATTATTATTATTATTATTAATATTATTATTGTATTAGAGTATCATTCTCTGCCTCTAGTCATTGTCATCATAATCATCATCATAATTATCAACATCATTTCTTATCCCCTATAAACAACTCCCTGCTTATCCATACTTTACAATCCATTTTATTATTTTTAAAAAAAAAGTAATAATTCAAGTCACATGTTATTTGATTTTTGTCATTATTATCAAATATAATAATATAAATCCTTATTATGAGTACTCAAACATTAAATATTCCAGAATGCATTGCCATCACCATCACTACCTATTAATTTATTATTACTTATTGAAGGTGAACCATTCAGTAACAGCTGATCAGTTGGTTAGCTCCCAACATTTACTAATTATAGATCACAGAACACATCTTGTCAACAAGTCTAAAGAAATTACTTTTAAAATAGAATGCTCAACACAGGGTCGTTGACACAAGCTTAGCAACCAGCATGTCCTATTTTATAAGGCATTCATCATCACTGAGTAGTTATAAAGTAGCTCATTAAATATCATATGGCATTATAAGTGTATGTATTGATTGAAACATAAAACTTCTACTAATTGTAGCCCAAATTCATATTGGTTTTCCAACAAACAATACCTTAAATATTATGAAAAAAAAAAAAATCTGTTCAATGCTAGGAAAATTATTATGCAAGTTTTTGCAACATTTTGTATTAAAGTAACTGTGAATTTTACAATTTGTTTAACCTTATGTTTCATGAAAATTGATCTGAAATGATCCTATTGGCCTATGACATGTTATTCTACCAGTTATACGACAGACTTGATATACTAGTGAATCGCCTGCCCAGTGACAGCACCATCAGGAAGGGGGTGGGTGAGGGTCAGGAAAGGCAAACATGAACCCCTTTTGTCCGACGCCACTTGGGGTCATTTGAATAAAAATATTAATTTGCATATCCATTGGGATTATAATTCCTAATATTGTGGTGCCCTCATGAGGAAAAAATGAGGCTGATTGATTAATAGTTGATCGATTAATACAGTAGATCTTTTTTAGATCTACTACCTCCGTTATACTGCCCTCATCGGAGCTTTCAAGATTAAGAGAACTTGTTACCCTCATAAAACATAAAATTTCTCCATGGTATTATTATACCATTATTATATATTTCACGAACCTAACCAGAAGCCTTGGGTCATCATAACCTTCTTTTTCTTATCTGTCAGATTTGTTTGACACTCTGATGCAATTTTTGGAGCCACCACTAATGTTCAACACCAGATCAAGTTACACACATCAAAATTCATTACATCTGTGGAACGATTCATTATAATAAACAATGACAAAATTATAGCATTGGTAAATACATTCACAATGTGTATACACCATTCGTTCTGTTCTGTCCCTTCTATTCAAGTAATTACTTACCTCAATTAAAGCGTTGACATATGCACTGTGCAAAGGACACGCATCTGATGAACTCAGCGTCACAAGAAACTAAGACAGAAAAAAAAGAATGCACGATTCAATACAGAATATTTTGAGAAAAAAATAATTATAAATATTTGCCAGTCCGCGCCGGTCTGGTATGACCTGTACTAGCTTTTGGTGACCGAGACAGAGTGTAAATTTACTAGCTTCGATAAACACATAAACACAGAATGTGTGGAAGCAACTGAAAAATATCAAAAAAGAAAAAGAGATTCACAAAAACAGCATTTTTAATTAACCGATAAAAGACAGACAGAACAACCCAAAGAGACTGCCAAAATTCAAAATAAGGCTAACTCCGGTTCAGCAGTTATCCATTAGAAATACTAAATAGGTTAGATACTGTACAATTAATATAAATACAATACAAGAGTTGAATTGCAAATATATTCATTATACAGTACACATATTATTATGAAGAAGCACAAATACTGTAAATTGGTAGATGATTAAACTTACATAAATTGGTGATCTTCATTTAAATTCTGTCAGCTGATGAGAGTGTTATTAATCTCATCATCAAATAGTATACATGTGTGAGGAAAAGGTTTGGCAGGAAGCCTTGTAGAAACACAATACTGAACAATACATTGGGATATTATTAAAGGTACTGTGTGACAATTTTATATCCATCCAATTTGAAATAAATAGAACATCTCCATGGTAATGTATTTTTATTGGGTAAATGAGCTAATATTAACCAATTTTGATGTTTGCAATGTATGGAGGTTTAATTAGCTTTAACGGACACTGACAATGTAAATTACAAAGAAACATGAGAATGTAATATCATAGGACACAAACAGATCAAATAGAACAATCTTGAAAATGAAGCTCTGTATCTAATTCATATTTGTTTCCATTTCACTTATAAACTTCATTCAATATTTAATATTAAACTCTTATTATATTTTACAATAAAAAAAATATATTTTAAAAAGCAACCTAGCAACTAAACAACAACAGAAAATAAATATTAAAAAATAAATAAAAGAAAAAAAATGAACCAACAAGAATAGTTGTTCTTTTTTTAAGTGTATCTGTCTTGGTTCCTAATACATAATAGTATTAACTCTTATTCTACCCTAATTCAAGTTTAATTGAATGTACAGTAGGCCTACAAAAATATTTAATATTCTCATCCATCAAACAACTGATTGAGTGAATATACTTTATGCAGTGTAAGTGATAATGACCTATAGTTTTAGATTTTTAATTATTAAATTTATTGCAAGCCCTGTTTGTACTATCAAGCTTCATTTGGTATGAAACTTGATATGAAGGTAAAGGTAAAGGTAGGAGAATAACCCATAAACTGGCAGCGTCATTGTGCTGAATTGCATGGGCATTGTCTGTGACTACCTAGGAACCGTAAAGAGGCGCTTCATGGTAGATACATGGTCACATCATTCCAAAACGACAGTGGCTGAAATGAACCATAACACTGGAGTAACCCCCTACTCTTCTGATAGATGCAATGAGTTCTTTAAAGTGCACACGAGCCAGATGTATACACTGGACCTCCATTTTAAGTCCTTATCCAAGAAGACTTGGTTCTACCAACTTAACCATGGGTGAGGAGCAGCTGGAACCAGCGCCGATGTTAAGGCTGTAGTTAGCGGCGCCCCTACTTTACCGCTCGGCCACACTACTTGCAAAATATATGAAATCAATTATATTATACCTTCATGACGTCCACTTGAGTTTCCTCATTGAGGGATGGAGTGCCCGATAAAGACCATAGAACTTGCATGAACACTGTCTGCTCCAATTCTTCAGTTGCTTCATCTGATTTGAAGGTTTCCTCCTCTACAACTTTCTGTCTCAACAAAAAAAAAATTTAGGTCAATAATTATAGTTTGAAAACAACTGTATAACATGTTTTAAAATTATGTTTAGTCTTTGAGGTGATCAGGCCTAGGCCTAGAGATACTGTATGCTGTTCTAGTAAAGACACTAGGGGCTTGCCCGGAGCTGCGGTCTGTCTCTCGGGCAATATAACACAATGAAGCTAGTATTATTAGGCAACTTAGAAGACTACATACATCCTTTTTTACGCTTCTACTCTGAATAGACCTGATTTTGTATGTATACATACTACTCTATCTACGAATACACAGCATTATGTCAACTACATAGTATTAGAATATTTAAGCTTGTATCGTCGCAGTGCAAATTATGGAAGAAAACACGGATTCAAAAATATTGATTAAAAAACAGTAAACAACAACAAACAATCATTAACAATACACAATTTACAAAAATGTGCTCGTATAGACATAGCTCGTCTTAACGACGTAGCTCAAAAACTACAGTAAGCAACACTTATTAGCTATTTCATTATGGTTGGGATTAATAACTTTGCCACATGCATTTAATATTCAATTTCCTAGTTATGATAGTCATTCAATAATGTATGTATCAAAAACAAGTATCATCCTCTTCATATTGTTTTTCAGGGTTGGAAGAGAAGTCATTTGATTTGGAAAAACACCAGAACATGTGCAGATGCACCTTATAATAACAGTAACACTATATTTATCAGCCTCCCTAAGGCAGGTAAAGATATACAAGGAGTCTGGCCATAGTGAAATCTCTTTAATATCCAGATTTCGAACTGTAAAATTGCTTTCACATGTAGCGGCCCTGGTTTGTAAGCCTTGTTTCCCTAAAATCGCTACACTGTCGCTACAGTGTCTTCAGTGCAATCGTTGTACTGCAAGGCTCCTCGATTCAACCGACCAATCAGCATCACCAAAAGCTGTCAGCAATAGCATGTAGTGATTGTATAGAACCCAAGCTTAAGAACCTAAACTACTATCTCCAGTTACATTCATCTATCGCTAAACAAAGAGTATCCTCAATAATTGTAAGATTTTAAAGGAAGGGTTTTAAAATCCCTTTCTTGAAAATGCCTTTGTATTGGGTCTAGATATTTTGCTGTAGGGGTCTCATGTGGTATTGTACACTACAGTACGTACGAGAAAAGCAGACATCAATTTATTTCATTTCATTTCTTTAGGCATGAGCGCTAATCACTACCCTATGTGGCATATCCATTAAACGACAGGGGACTGAATGGACTACAAAAGCACCGGGAAAACTCTGCACTCTTTTCAAAGGATGTACTGGGTTCTTTAAAGTGCACACGAGCCAAATGCGTAATCTGTGCCTACGGTTTAAAGTCCTTATCTGAGAAGACTTGTTCCACCACCGGAACCATTGGCAAATGAGCCGTTTGAACTAGCGGCGATATTATAGCTGAAGCTTAAGGTGCCCCTGACTTAACCGCTCGGCCAATCAACTCGCCAATTTAACCACTGGATAAAATATTTATATTTCTCCAAGATTTAACCAATAACTCCCTGATAACAAAGATAAATACAGACAAATCTAATCGATTAATAATAGAACTTTCCAACAACATACAAAATACAACAAGCTTTTATATCAATTACAATATTTTACCTGAATCCCGTCCAATGCCAGTGTGGTCAATTTGGAATTTTTTGATTCCAATGCCAACTTTAGAGGTATAAGACATATCATTCGTAATTTATATTTTTCACTTGTACTTCCCTGAGCTTCCAATGTATCTAAAAAATAAACAGAAAAACAATCAATTACAGTTAAATTTCATGGTAAACTTATTTGTTGAAATGATAAAATGATTATTAGACAACAACTTTCTTTACTGTACATAAAACCAGTACAGTATATACTCGCATATAAGGTGATCCAGATATAAGACGACACCCAATTTTTGGACAATTTTTTTGTATGCTGGGCGTATAAGACGTACAGTATGTCGTATGTATCGGACGTTTTCCATCATAATTTGCTATTTTAAGCCTCGTCCTATACGCGAGTATATACGGTATGCTTAATTTTTTAGCGTAAGCATCGTCAGAATGCGAGTTGGTTGTGTCTACTTTCTTCAGTCCAGTTGTTTTGAAATAGTTTGTCAATTCATTACCACAAACTGTCAGTCAAATATAATATAATTCTGCCATGTAAAAAGTTAGTCTAATTACTAAACAGTATAAAAGATGAGCTGGTATACTTGACACTGGACAGTACAGTCCAACATAAATTAGCTCTCCACTCCTCTTTTAGCAGTGGTGACCCCAGTGGGGAGAGGGGAAAGCTGGCCACCACCATCTGCCCAAAACATCCTACCTGCATAGGGAAACTGTGCCATTTTTGGCAGATTATGCCACTTTTGTGAGAACTGTGTCACTTGCTTTTTGACAAATGTTTGAATGGCAAACACAAAATGAGCACTTACAATTTTTAAAAAGCAAGATAAAAATCACACTGAATCTCTTCCACAATAAAATCATAATCTTTAACCTTGTAGTACCAAAGACAAGTGTAAGGTGCTAAACATATCAAATTACATAGTTAATGCCCCGTCTCTGCCCGCAAAACATTGATAAGGGATCGAAAAATCACATCCTGGGCCACCCTTGTCTTGGTAATGGAACGTCAAAAGAGGAGCAGAAAAAAATGTGATGTTTTGCATCTAAAGGTGAAGTGGGAGGAATTGATGATAAAGGCCTCTACCTTACCTCTCAGGCACTCGACTCGCCTTGGGGGTGGGGGCAACTGTGCTTGTTTTGAGAGAGTGTGTAACCCTGCGTACCCCTACTGTAGGGGTACGCAGTGCGTACCCCTACTGTAGGGGTACGCAGTACTGTCAGTATACTGTAGTATAATGGTATTATACTTTTCTTGGGTTATCGCCAGCCCAAAATTCTACAGAGATGCGTCCCACATAATGTCCTGTTTTTTTAGATATTTGTGTCCTGCTTGAACATTCGGATAAATTGGAATGTTTTGTATCATTTAAATCTGTTCCTTGCCGTGCAACCTCCACAGTATAGCACAGGTATGCATACTCCTGGGTGGGTGGAGTGACAACAAAGGATAGCCGAAATTGCCTTTCAGTACCTAAGGTAGGAAGGACAATCTGAGCAAAATATGCATGAAATCCCCAAACCAACGCTGCACCAACCATTTCCACAATATGGGTGAAGATTCTATATAAACACATTCACTCAATCAAAATGTTCCTTAATACAGTATTATTTTCATTCAATATCAACAAAATATTAAATTGACTTACCACAAGCACTGTTGCAGGCACTCCTAACTGCTTTATTTTTTGATGCTGAAGCAATTATATGTGTAAATATATCCTCCATAATGCTGTCTGGTAATTCCACTGAACAATTTGCAAAAACAATATATCAACACATTCAACGAATTCCAAAATAAAACAAACACAGTCTCAAGGGGGACAGGCACAGAATTTCCTAATTAATGTCAGAATTATTGCTGAATTCTGAGCAACGCATCAACATAATTGACCATCAGACATAGCAAGTAAAATAAATTGAATGTTAATTGTTAGTGGCATCAATGAAAATCCTAGGCCCTATCTAGGCTTGCCAGCGTTCTTTGTTGACGTAGGGCACCGGCCACGACAGCAGATCAGATGACTTCACACGTAAACAGGACTCGCTCGTTCTCCGAGGCCTACACTTCAAAACATAATAAATGGCACAACTGCATGCTACAATCTATTAAAATGTTCTTAATTTTACATTATGGTTGCTACCATATGCTAGGCTAACCTTATTCTTCATACAATCCTGGAAATTAATCCTGAACAAAGATGGATTAACCCCTCTGTCTGCAGACCTACGGAACAGTCTTCATCATTCCGTTCACTTCATCCTCTTTAGATATCGCACTAAAACAGATATCCAATGGGAGATCGTTGTTCATTGTGTATTGATAATGAATCGATTGATAATCAGCGAGGATTAATCAAAATCGATAGATAGATGTAAATGGGTAACACTATAGTTGAAAATAAAGTACTTAAAATGATTTAATTAAAATGGTTCATCGGGCCTCAATTGCTTAAATTCTAATGAAATAATAAGGCTTAAATTTCTAAAAAAGAATACAGTATTATATAAATTTAGTTTTAGATAGAGGGCAGCAAACATAGCAGACCTATATCCACAGATATCGGGCTGAGAAAAATCACCTATTCAAGATTCAAGAACTTACAATACGATACGATTTATCTCCTTAAATAATCAATAAAATATCATTAACACACCACGATGAAATAATAAATAAATGAGATACGAATGGAGGAGATACAACGGAAAGTAAATAACCTGTGTAAAACATTGAACCACCTTACATTTGGCACACATATGTAAGCAAATTTAGAACAAGAATAAATACTCACCGTCCCCAATTGGCGTAACGCTTTGGTCGGGGCCCCTGGCGAGTTCTGAGAAACCGGGGCCCTTTTTGGGGATCTCGGTTGCCAATCGTGTGGTTTTAATTTATTTTTTTGCCATTGTGTTTTAAACGACGAAAATGATATGTCATCAGTGACGAATACAGAAATTTGAAATAGAGGGGTGGGGGCCTATTTCACAGATGAAAGGTCTAAACCACCTCAGCCCCACCATGGTTGGGGCTGAGCTATGAGTTGTAAACATGCTAGAAGCAATATAATTTATTAAATCACAAATATTCAAACACTCCTGTGTTCTATTGCTTCTACTATGTTTACAACTCATAGCTGTTTGTTATTGCTGTCTTTATTGTATTTATCGAAGCAAACG
>NW_022682587.1:585426-592060 GCF_011630105.1 Anneissia japonica | reverse complement strand
TCAACGACTTGGTAGACTTAGAACACAAATTTTATTCAAAACATGAATATTTCAACCCGTCCTCGAGAAGACCCGAGGACGGGTTGAAATATTCATGAGAGAGAATGATAGTATCATGGAATATGGGACTTCGCAGTGGCATGCGCTCTCGTCCGGCGGGGGTCGACAGAACGATGGTGGGGTGGTGGTATAGACCCTACATCTGTGAAAATCCCTCCCTTGTCCGATCCTCTCTATATTGAAATTCATGGATCCGCCACTGATACAATATCATTCATTTCGTCGTTTTCAAAACATACAGTGACAATCATGATTAAAAAACGACACACATTTAAAATTCCACAATGGAATTGGCAACCATATGACCCAAAATGTCCCCCAGCCTCAGAAAGCCACAGGACCCCGGGACCATCGTTACGCCACTGGGACTTAGTAGTTGATGTGCATTCGTCAGCCAGTCAGAAATAAGATGCAGAATTTATTATCACTTTAAAAAGTGACCAGGCATGAAATAATGAGAAATAAACAATTAAGCGGTGTAGGCGATTCACAAAGGCAAGATATCATTATATAGATATGTTGGAAATAATTTAACCAAGTAAACAAATTATCAGTAATGAGCGGTAACTTTAAAGACAAGAATAATCCGTGGATTTATATTCCAAGTAATGTGATAAAAGTCATGGAGTTTTCTAGGAATCTGTCAAGAGTCCATTTGGCTTCAGACATATTTAGTATTATGAGAACTCGTCATCAATGTTGAATATTTACATGGCCGCAGATCATGGGGCCGAGGAAAACGCGTTCCCTCCACTTTAAGGTGGAGTTGGTCCCTCTCCACTTCCCAGCCACAATGTAATTTCATTTAGTCAAGGAGATGGTTTAAAATTGTTTAAATGAACTGTAGGCCTATAAATAACCTAGATTTTAAGGAAAGTAATTCTGCAGCAATTCCATGCCGTTAAATTAACTTTATCCGACATTTCTTAAAAGTCTAGCATAGTCAAATAAACAATCATTTACAACGTCCTGTTGACATATTGGGGTATTGCAGCATGCAGGTTCATTTTTACAGCAGTCGGAGAGGGGATCACATTAATTGTTACTTTTTTGTCCACTGGGCATCTTGTTACTGGGGAATTTTCTGGAGTGAATATTCCAAGAACTGATACATTCCCACCCTCTTCTAGGATTTTTTTTGTTTTTGTTGTTTTATTTTTTTTTTTTAATATTTACGATATATTTTCCGCAGCTATTTGCATACCATCATCATCAGCATCCATCGTCATCATCAGTGTCACCATCATGAAAATATTTAATTAAATGCGTTTTTTATATACCATATCTTTGTCACCATTCGTTTATGTAAAATAAAATTTGAAGTTATTTACTATAATGTGTTGAATTAATTAATTATTATTAATTCCATGAATTTTTCAGTCTTCTTAATCAATAATTTCGCGTCGATACACAGAGAAGGTAAATACTGTGTATTATAAGATAAACAGTGCGTTAATCCCTTCTGGGCTTATAATGATTTATCTCCTTGCTTAAGGTTCAACTACAGTATTTTGCCACAGAGCTGTGATTGGTCGGACCGGTACCTCCATCACACCCATATTATTACGTGTAAAACTTGGATGCTTTCCCACCACCTTCAGTGAGCAGCATCAACACCATCATCAGCCAAGCCACCACTTCGATCAAGCGGGTTACACAGTGCATGTCCTTGTTCGACACACTTTCTAGTTTTTGCTTGTTCATCCTTACAGGCCTATCCAAACGGTAAGTCAGCTTACTATACAAATTAAACAATAAAGTAATCTATTAGCTCATTGTGTTTTTCTTATGATTTTGTATAGTGGTAAGATTGCCAAATAATGTTGACTCTTTATCGTCAATGTATTTATTGCTGTAATTTTATATTAACGCGCCAAAAAAAGAGGTCACTGTGCTGGACACAGCAGCAGTGGCTCAATCCCAGGGTGTCGTGGACGTAGCTATTATGTTTCTAAAAAGGCAATCCGTTGTTACAGAAATAATTACTTGCAACACAGAATTATATCTGTATAACTATTCTGTAAACATAATCAATTCTGTGTTAATTTTTGTATTAACAGACATAATTATTAATTATTACACAATTATTACTGTCAAACGATTAGTGTACAAAATTATTATTTTTTGTTAACATAAATAATTAGGTACTACTTCAGAATGTTTTCTGTATAAACTATTCTGTAACAGAAATATTTCTCTGTAAATTTTGTGTTAACAGAACCAATTGGTACAGTATCACATTTTTTCCGCCAAGAATTTATTCTGTAAAGCCTATGCAAATTAGAAGGCGGAGTTTCCATTAAACATCCAATAGAATCATCAATGTCCAATACTGTCATCAAAAGTCCTTAGAGACTAAGAAAGTTCGCGGGTTTTCAACTCTGCCATACTTGATTGATAATCATGTCCACCAATTCGGATTAACTTTCGTTCTATGTTTTTGATTGATACTGGTTGTTATGATAAAGAACAGTAAACCATTTCTTTCTTTCATTTACAAACACAACCTACTGTATAATATAACATTCATTTTTTTTAGATGCCACACTGCTGCGTATGTAAAATATACTAGGAACCAACCATTAAAATAATTAATAAAACTGTAATGTAATAGATCCTACTACTGCTTATATAAATAACAATTTATTGTTATCGTTTAGAATGAATTGTTATTTAAGAATAATTTTAATAGCATAATTTTAAATATTAATAGTATACTTTTAGATGTTAAGTGTGTACTGTATACGTGACAACACACAACAATAACATACAAATTTGTGTGTAGGCCTACACTGAGAGAAACCAACTGCTCGACATGTGACCTCAACAACATTGTACAGTATTGGAAATTGATTTCAGTGTCAGATTCGAAAGTGTGAGGGTGAAAAAAAATAAATTAAAAAAAATAATGGAGAAAAGAAAAGAATACAGTACTGTATAATTATCAAATTTAGATCTGAGAGTGCCATTTCCGGCCTCTAGAGGTGCCATAATCAAGAGTTTCTGACCTCAGCCCGAACCATGGTCAAACTGAGGTGGTCTAGTAGTAGAGTATCAATCTGTGAAAGTCCCTCCCTAGGCCTCTCTATTTTCAATTCGTGGATCCGCCACTGGTTTATGTCATTCCTTTGCTTTATGCATTCCAGTGTGCTGACCGACCAATCTTCAGTGTCAATGAAGGTTGTCTGTGTAATAAAATATTCCTACTGTACCAAGCCTTGTATTTGAGGGTAGGTAGGTATACTGACAATTAAAGGAGAATAAATTTTACCAGTAAATATTACAGAATAAAATTAACATTCAAGTACTTTGAGGTTAAAAGTTGAAACAAAATTAAATTAAATTAATTAAAACTAAAAAATATGAAAACTGTAGACGCTACACACTTATTATAGTAATAATTATAAACAATGATGTATATATAATAACAACAATAAGGACTACAGTCTGTTATTTATTATTATAAATTGCTAAAAATCAATGATAATTTGTAATGAAGTAAAAAAGTATATACTATTTAATATTTAAAGGTTAATTAAAATGAATCTTAAATAATAATTCATTGCGAATAATACATTAATTTAATTATTTAAATTAAGGGTTGGTTTGTAGTATTGTACTACGCAGCAGTATCTAACAAAATGAATACTGTATTAATATTATGATTTGTTTCCACATAGAAGAAGGTTGTGTTTGTAAATGAAAGGAACTACTGTAATAGTTTACTGTTCTCTATCATAACAAGTATCAAATCAAGTATGGCATACTGTAGCTGAAAACCATCTCTCAAAGGACTTTTGACAGGATTGGACCAGGAAGTTATTATAAATAACAACTCCCTGATTGGACATTAATTATTCTATTGGATGTCTGATGGACACTCCGCCTTGTGGTGGACAGAATTCACAATATGAGGACAGAAAAGTTAAATTTGTGTGCACAGAAAATATTTCTGTGGATACAAATTTGTTTCTGTTAACACAAAATTTACAGAGAACTATAACTGTTACAGAATAATTATTTCTGTTTACGGACTTATACATATATAATTCTGTTGCACATGTCCCCATACAAAGGCATAATCTTACTGCGTATTAGTGTAGTGCATTAATTACATTTTGAACCATGTTGCAACATCATTCCATTCTTTATCTGAGTCCAATATTAATTTATTGTTAATCGTGATGAATACTTATAGTACATTATCATCAATGACATAATATAATCCCTTTTTCATGTTATCTTTGTTGAATAATTGTTCCATTTTCTTGATATTCACAAGATATATTATATGTTTATACAGAAAGATGTCACGTGGAAACCTTGAATCACTCCAGAAATTACCAACTCGCGAGTTGAAGGAGATGTGTCGAGATGCTAATATGAAGGTGTCTGGAACAAAAAGCCAACTGCTAATGCGTCTATGTGGCATGGAGAAGGAAAAACCAAAGACCAGCACCAGAATGTCAGTGAAGGCGGTAAACAAATGGCTTGAGAAACAAGGTGTAGCCAACATCGAATCTGTCAGCAGATGCCTTCGTGCAGGAATCCAGAAGGGTTACATTGACATTAGTGGCGATAGTCCTCTGGATAATGTCATCGGTGTCGATAGTTGTAAATTCTGTGGAGATGATCTGAAACCGACAATCCGTGACCTTCTCTACCAACCAGATTATGCCGGGGGTGACTATGAGGAAGGTGGTGTATATGCAACTGTAAGATGTTCAAACAAAGAGTGTCCTGGCGGTGGTAGTGGTGTATACGTGACACGGTTGTGCTGCAATGAAACCGATTTTGACTCTGGCAAATTTCACAACCACTGTAGAGATTGTCCAGGCTTCGGCAAGTGCACTGGGGACTACCGTATGCAGCACTGCGAGTCATGTAATAGACATTTTCATTCTGGGATCATGGGCTTCCCTTGCCCATGTCAAGGACGACCCGACGATAGAGATGGAGTTGATGATTGTGTTCTCCAGTAGTCTAGAACATTTTTGTTTGTGCCTCTTTTTTATTATCCTCAAAGCATGCTTGTATTACATTTGGCAATACAGCAGTTGCACTAAACTACATTACTAATAAAATACTAATATTTTAAAGTCATAGTTGTATTCTGATACAAATACAGTACGTTCACGTTAAAACCATTTCGATTGTGATTATAATACTTATTAAAGTTTTATGAAAGTTGAAGAATTTGTCATTTGAGTATCATTATGTAGTACTGTATACAGTGTAGCTCAAGGGGTAGTGCCAAGTGGGGGTGGGGTGCAGGGCCCCAGTCAAAAGAGCTGGAAAAAACAATTCATCGGGGAGAAGAAAAAATTATATATATTTTTACATATTAGTATACTGAAATTCCTGAATTGTCATAGTTTCCAGGGGATTCGCCCAATGGATCGCTTTGGAGATTTTGAGCGATGCCCAAACACGCCCACATACACTTTCGTCTGGGAGTAGCTCTACACATTCTTGAGAGACTTGAGATTAGAGACTGATACATTTGTTAATTTGTTGATCCAATACGATTGCAACCTCAACCGACTGTACCGAAAGTGACAGAAAGCAATGCGGCGAGTCGGTGTTTATTTATTCATGGGGTGTTTTTTTTTACAATTATTATTTAGATATAAAACATTATACTGTAATATACATCAAGAATTTCATTAAAATTTAGTAGCATTTAAATTAGGAAAAATGTGGTAAAAATCCACTAGGGGTGAAATATATTGATTATAGTTGCAAAACAAAAAATATTATTATAATTATTATTATGAATAATAATAATGTCAATAACGTTATTAGCAATAACACTACATTCATTAATACCATTACTGTACTTACAATTTTCATTTTACAATATTATAACTACAAATCAAGATTTATAACTAACGATAAAAGGGGATTCATAATAATATTGTAGATCATGCACATTATTAATTACACATTACAGCCTGAGTCGAAAATAGAGTGTTGCATGAAAAAAAACCCAAAATACAGAAAGTTGACTGCCAGTGTATCAAAACCAAGACAAAATAAAAGTAGCCACAGAACTAATCAACAACACTCTAGCTCATTTCTCATAATCTTTAAGTTGCCAGTATTCAGTAATAATAAAAATGGTGTTAGTTAAAATTGAGTATAAATTTAATATAAAGGTCTCCCTCCAATTAAAGACCACTTTTGGGACCAGAGATTCCATTGTCTTTCATAGCAATAAATAGATAAAAGACCTTTGTTAATTTAGGACCACAGAAAAGTGGTCTTTAATTAGGTCCCGTAAAAAATACTGTAATTAGTTTATCACCCCCTTCTCTCATCACATTTAGGGAAATTCTGATTTTTTTTTTTAATTATTATTATTTTAATCAACATATATTTTTGTATACAAACGGTCGTTTTTTCACTTGAAAAGCTCAGGATTTCTTGCAAATATATTTACTGATACAACAAAAACATTTTTTTAAATATAAATTTGATTCCATTCTTATGACTTTTTTTATATATGTGTCCCTTTCTTTGATAGGGTAATAAACTAATAATGTTTTGATGGGGCCTTAGATGGAGACCAGTA
>NW_022682587.1:578018-585010 GCF_011630105.1 Anneissia japonica | reverse complement strand
CATACGTTTTAATGAAAATTAAAACAATATTTTGTTAAATGGAAGAATGCTAGCTAGCGATTAAAATAATTCGTTTTTTATCGAAGGTAAATGTAGCTAGGGCCAGGGCCTAGAGAAGCTACCACTTAGATTGCGATAGAACACGCTACTGCACTGGTCGTTGGTTCATACTGGTCGGCTAGGTTAGGTAGTGGAAACTCACACCTTCTCTACAGTAGTTTACAATTTTTGAACCAATACCACTTGGTACTAGAGGTTCGTAAAATACAGTAGATGTTTTATTAAATAAGCCTTTCGACCGTGTGACGTCGACGGCCTGAAACTGGCTGGCTGTTTATCTGGCTCTAACTTCGCATCGAACGCAATTAGGGGATTATCGTATCATGTTTCAAGACGGGTATATCTAGATAAAGTTCGACGTGAACCAAGCTATAATGTACTGTACAATAGTCGAATTGGCTGCTTGTATTATAGGGGTAATATTACCAGCGATATATATTTGTCAAGGCATAGAGAAAATAGTTCTAATAATAATAATAATAATAATTGTCTGTGGTCAATATGAACAGGAGCTGAGCGGTTAAACGTGCACGTATATGTGTAAATATATAATCGCATTTAAGACGTTAAAATGTCTCTCTTCATCTTTTTTTTTTTTACTTCTTGTAATTATTATTTTCTTTTATTATTATTAACTTTCTATTATTTGTGCATCTATATAGGCCTAATAGGTTTTATTTTCCCATATTTCATTATTCTTCACAATTGTTTTTTTGTTTTGTTGTTTTTTTTTTGTTTTTTTTTATGAAATTGAGCCAACAGGTATGAAATATACGGTAGGGCCGGAAAATACTTACATTATAAAATCTGCATTTTACTTCTCCGACAACCCATCCACCAAATGAGCATATACCTTATACAAATGTGTGTTTGCGTTTTTTTTTTTTTTTTTTTTTTTTTTTTTTTTTTTTTCATAAAAGCTTGTATATTCTGCCATTTATGTCTTAACATCCTCTTAGTCTTTGACAAAAATCTTTCACATTATCATATTAAGATTTTACATGTGTTGAAATCTTAGCACAACAGTGTTTGCCATTAGTTTGACATGTGACTTTGTGGGCTCTTATTCAGCATGTGATATTAATTTTTGAATAAACGTTTCAGAATACATATACGTACATACATTATATTATAATTTACAATGGAAAAGGTTTATTTAAAATATCATAGTAAATTTTATCAGTTTAATATGCTCCTAAATTTAATGAGGGCGGGGACGTGAACTAGCAAATAAGTTTTATTTATTCCAAATGGCCAGATAAGCTTGATTCAACGTTCAGAGTTACTGTCTCCCTAAATCCATCTCTTTACAAACAAACAGATTCTATTAAAGCAAAATTGTTTATCTTGCAGATTAATTTGCTTGGAGCTTATCAGTATCATAGCTCCAACTACAGTAGCTAGGAACAATTAACACAGTAGGTGTTACTCTTGTGACTTTTTAATCCATTTTGCCTTCTTAGGTTTGTCTACTTTTGTATATTCATAGATGGTATATTGTTGTTCACTTGATCTTGAGAATGTGTCCATGATGGACTTGAAACGTCGATCTTCTTTTTTGTCAATAAATTTTGTTTTGAAAAAAATACTGTCTCTTTGTTTGAAAAAAAAAATAACACCGGATACCTTTCTTAATTTCAATTTTAATTTAATGGATAGCGCTTTACAGTGGCACACGTTGGACAATACCCAACGGTGCATCCAAATAAAAGAAAAATAAACTTAAACTAGAAGTAAATTAAACTAAAAATGTTTATACAAGGTAAAAATTATCAACATGGCATGTAGGCCTATGTGTTACGGTAGTCTTACAGTACCGTATTATATACAAGGTTGCAGTCATGTTCGGAAATATATTTTAACTCGGGAAAAAAAAACAAAAAAACTACACATTTAAATGGAATACAAACATTAATTAACTAATAAAACTACAGTAATTATATTTCTACTTTAAATTTTACAAGGTAAGGCATTTATAGCAAAATATTGAGCTTAGAACTAACTGATCATAAAGGTTCATATTTATTATCAAATTAAGAGGAAATAAAAAAACTAAAGTGTAACGAGTGGTAATGTGGCCATGGATTTATATATTTCAGATCTTATTCTTATTGGCCTGACCCTAGTTAAATTGCACACTGCTCTCGATAACAATATATGATGGCTCCGTGCACTCTGTTTTATTATCGCTCCAATATAGGCCTATCAATATTTAATGAAAATAAATTGCCCTCATAATAATTTTCATTCATATTACTTTTTATAGGCCTATGATAAAACATTAAAATGCAAACAATTGAAACGAATGCACACTAACATGCAATGTGACATGCAATGGAAACTATATACTGTAAATACTATTTGTTAAAACAGGACGAATTAAAACGGTTAACTTTATAAGCAAATAAAAAAAATAAAACAAATAATTTTACTAAATGACATTTACAAAGTTTTTCCCTGGTTTAGGTACGAAAGATATTGAACCATTGTATCTATAACTAATATTGATGCATTATACCTGATTATACCCATGCAGGAAATAACTTTAGAAACTGTTGTAGTTTTTGTTTTCCTCTGAGACTATTTATTTAAATATACTATTTAAATAATTAGCTAATCCTCTCGAGATAAAGGTACGCTTTTCCACTGCTACCGCTAGCATATCCATTATATCATCTGTTAATCCATGGAGGTATATTATATAATAGCTATTTTATACCTCCGTGGTTAATCTGTTACTAAACATCCAGCATTTAATGTATACCGCCTGATTAACTATTTAAATATTATGTAATCAAAGACCTATAGTATTGAACCCCAGGGGGAGTTTTACTCCATAACTTTTGCGAACGGCACTGTAACCAGTGGCGGATTTAGAAGAAAGTTAAATTCTCCCGGACACCCTAGGGTGGTGTTATCGCCATCGGCCCCCCCCCCCCCCCCCCCCTTTTTCGGACATCTCTGGATCCGCCTCTCTATAAATTGCATCATCATCAAAATGCTGCCACCGGTGTGACGTCATTGTTTATGAATAATCACTCGCTAAATGCAGAGGAAGTTGGTGAAGTAAAATTTAATATTGTACTTTGTCTGATGAATGAAGCCTCATTAGGCCTACCAAGGAGTTCACTATAACAACTTCCTGCTATTACTGAGTATCCAGTGTCGCGGTCTTACAAGTACATATAAAACAATATTCAACAAACAATATAAGCATAAACGTATGTATTTACAATAAGGGGCCTACCTGTTATATTTACAAAAAGGCTTATTCTCAGTTTTTAGAAGAAAAAAATCTAGATTTTCTAGGAAAATTAATTTTTAGGAAGAGGGAATCGTCCTTCAAAAGGACTTGGAAGGCCTGTGGAGTCATTGCATGATGTTACGTGTTTCCCGAAAACAAATACAGTATAAAATGCCACTACGGACCAATCTTCTGTCAAATGTTCCAACAAGCTAGTGATTGTTAATGTTAGTCACTAAACATTGTTTATGCATTTTTCCTATGGTTTATGCAGGGAACAGTGAACACGAAACACTATTAAGTAACAACTATACTGTACAATGTAAACAGTTGTTTTCCCTGATAAAATTTAACTTTTCTGTAGTCGTGGCATTTTAATTTTATTTACTGTATTCATTTTTAAAGAGTTGCTCAATTATGGAGTTTGTTTTAGTGTGCTCCGTGAGTTTGACCACATACCCTATATAGGTATATGGGTCTGTGGTTTGACTCGGCAAGTAAGTAGGCTCACAGCGAGCGACATTGAACGATTATACTTGATTTACGTACCTTTAGCAAACGGAAGTTAAGATCGGTACCGTATCTCTAGCCAAGTAAAAAAATAAATGTAAAAAATACAAATTGCTTTTCTTTTGCATTTTTAAAGATTTTATAGCTCAATAAGTAATTATAGGCCCTAAATTCAATTGTCAACATGAGCGGCAGAGCTCAATTTTCTCATGTGCCTATTGACTTTCAATTAATATTAGCATAATAGGTCCATGCTACAACATGTACTGTATATTTATTTATTTTTTACTTGCTTTTGTTTATTTTTAGTTAAGATCGTTTTCCTTCGTGTCGTGTAGGCCTTTATCATGAATACTCTGTAGTAAGACCGCATCACAGTTTGTGATCCGTGAGTGCCACCGATACAAATGTGTGTCAAATTTATTATTATTATTTTATAATCAATCAAACAATAAATCCATAATTCAATCAATGAATATATTATATACATACATATACATACATATATATACATATACATATATGCATATATATATATACATGTGTGTGTATTTATTTATTATAAATATATATATATATATATATATTATATATCTATTATATTATTTATATTATATATATTTTATTTTTAATAGAGGGTGCGCTCGCTTCACTCGCTTACCATCTAGTATTCCGCATTATTACTTGGTATTTTAATTTTTCATTTTTTAGTAGAATCTTAACATACCTAAATAATAATTTATAATTTTTTTTTATTGAATATCAAGCAAAAGAACATACATGAATAATAAATAACAATAAATAATAAAATAATAAATATTAAATAATAAATCCGTATACGGATTTATTCAGGTACATTTAATTCAAACTGGCTACATCCTATTCTCGAGAACTGTACCGTCTTCGAATTCACGACGGGAATAGTTACAAAATAACTGTAGGGCTCAGTACTGTTATTTTGGGCTGGTGTTATTTCGATTTCAATAAATCTAACACTTTGGAATTAAATAGGTGCACTGTTATTGCTAGTAAACATATTTTTGCTATAACTGTTTATTTCAGATTGGCAACACCCAATGTTTTTCAATGGATGTTGTAGCGCCTTGCAAAAACTAACAATAAAACTATTCATTTCACACCCATGCCGGGAACACCCAACTATTTAACCTAGCGTCTTGAATAAATCAATATAGTACGGTAGGAGTGCATTCATTGTGCCAAAAAGGCTAAATGGAGTTGATATGGAAATAAATAACAACAACAATAGTAACAGTAGTAATGGAAAAGTATTATTAATGAAAAAAATAATATTAAAATAGTAATAATAAATATAATAATAATAAAATACAATATATAATAATAATAATTTATTATTATTATTATTATTATTATTATTATTATTATTATTATTATTATTATTATTATTATTATTAATTTTAACCATTCTGCTAACGGAATATTCGGTGGTCATTGACGTAAATTAATTACGTTGACACTTAAGCAAACAAGACAGTAGAACTTATTGTTAATAGTGATATTTAGGATATTAGTGTAGAGAAATAAGTAAAAAAATCTTGCTTTCTTATTCAATAAGGATTTTACGGTATATAAACTGTTCATTTTTTAAATTGCAGTATCACAATTCATCAGTTTTTATTTTGACTTGATATTAATATTATTATAAGTATGTAAGTATTATAATGCAATACTATTATGGATGCTGTTAATTTTTTAAAGTCATTAAAACAAAATCGACTTGAGCGCTACATCAAAGTGCAGTAATTTTAATCATGATACTGATAATCACTTGATATATCTATATTATTACTAATAGATTATTATCATTTTGTTATTGATTATTGTGTCCTGTTATGTTATAAAGTGCAACTAATCACATTTTTCAAGGTAATACCGTATAATGACAACAACACCAATAATAATACTGTAGCAATAATAATAACAATACTTTTCTACTGACAATCATCCCAACTTAAGTTTCTGTGGAATATCTTGACCACACAATTTGGGTAAATAGGCCTACAGTAAAATTGAATACCAAGGAGTCTTTACTATACCGGACAGTAACCCAAGGCCAGAGTCTATCAAAAGCAAAGGAAAATAAACAAATTAGGCTAGGAATTGGCAATGCCGTAGCCAACTATTGGGACAGTCCCACACAAATTCTATTGGGTCCACAAAGAATGGGTTCACATTTAAAAATGGGTCTTATTTCTCATATTTTGTGTAAAATGGGTCAACCTTTAAGAAAATGGGTCCAGATACCTGATAATTTGCGTAAAATTGACCAATTTTTAAGAAAATGGGTCCAGATTTAATTTGAAATTATTTGCGTAATGATTGGAGAACTTTTAGGAAAATGGGTTCACATTATTTAATTTACGCGTAAAGTGGGTCCACACTAATATTGTCCCACACTGGTTGAAAATCCTGGCTACGGCATTGGGAATCATGGGCCACACAAATCCAGTCCATCACGGAGTACATTGTAAATTCAATATTAATGAATTCAAAAATCTTCGAGCTCTACTGTAAACCTTGATAACAAACTAGAATGAATGAATTAATCTAAATCAAAATACAGTACCGTATAGAATTTTATAAGTTAAGTGGGCAGGCCAAGACGAAGCCCAAAAACCTCAGTGTGAGCTATATAAACACGAATGTAGGACATAAACCACCCAGGACATAAACCACCCAGGACATAAACCACCCAATTGGAATATACCATTGTTAAAGTGGGTGGGCAACAGGGCGAACAATTTATCTATTTTATCTAGCTTTACAATAGGACTTAATTTGCTATTGTACACTCCTATTATACACCTTTAATTCATTCATTTCTTCTGACAACATGCATGTTGATTAGTAATCATTGTAGATTTTAGTAATCACTGTGCTTAAAGTTTAATTTTTTTTAGTTTTCTAAATTTATTTTAATTTTTAAAATGACTTACATTAAAAATCACTTTCAATTAAATACTTCCCTTTAATAATAATAATAATTTTATTTTAGAAATCACTGGGCTTAAAGTTTAATTGTTTTAATAGGTATATTTTAGTTTTCTAAAATTATTTTCTAAAATTATTGCACAATGGGTAAAAATAAGAATATAAATGACTAATTCTATAAAAAAGTATTTATCATACATGTATATGG
>NW_022682587.1:572441-576618 GCF_011630105.1 Anneissia japonica | reverse complement strand
CAATGGTATATTCCAATTGGGTGGTTTATGTCCTGGGTGGTTTATGTCCTGGGTGGTTTATGTCCGTATACCATATAAACTACTCCGACAATTTAGGTGTTATTTATTTATAACTCCAGCTCATAATTTACAGATGCACTGATTATTATTTAAACATAAAACGAACGTTACTTTAGGGGGAGGCCATAAAGCCCAATTTACACGAGACTTCTGTATTGAAAGGGCAATCACTTGAGTCAGTTCAAAACAGTTTCATAATACAATTTTTTAACAGACTTAAAAACATGGATGAAAAAAAATGGCTCGAATTTTATTCAAAGTAATTAATCATGTTGAACAGTCATTAAAATGGAAATGGCTGGATACAATAAAAGGTACCGTATATTAAATAAATATGGTCACTCAAGAATGTACAGTACCGAACCTCAAAATGGCTGGATGAAAGAATTTAAAAAGATTAATAAAGCTAAAACATGGTTTGAAAATTGTAAATTAAAAAGTTCACTAACAGAGTATATTAGATACAAAGACAGAATATTTGAACTCTATCTACAAGACAAAATAAATTTCAAAGGAATTAAAATTCAAAACGCGAACTAATTCTCTAAACCCGGGGTAAAAAGCAGACATGGTCTACACAAAACAATAGTTTTTGTAAATTATGCTCCCGAAATTTAAAAGAAACAACCGACATTTTTTATTTATTTGTGATAAAATCCAGCCATTTAGAGAAAAGGTTTATAATGATTTAAAAAATGACCTTGTTAAATGGGGATTAGGTGAATTTTGGGAATCATTTATAACCGGATCGTTAGATTATAAGCATAATTTATTTCTCGATAATCTTAATGACCAATTCGGTAACCATAAATTAGCAGAAATATTTGATAATTATTGTAAGGTATTTCTCGAAGGCGCATGGAAATTAAGATTTGTAATATAAACCCATGGCCACATTACCACCCGTTACACTTTAAATAGTTTTTGTATTTTCTTTTAATCTGTTAATATGAACCTTTATGATCAGTTAGTTCTAAGCTCTATATTTTGTTATAAATACCTTGTAATGTTTTTATTAGTTAGTGATTTATGTCTGATTACCGATTTTATTCCTTTTAAATGTGTTACTGTAGTAAATATGAACCCATTTGGGTCTATTAGTTCTAGCTCTATATTAACTTGCAATTCATACAGCAACTCTGTAAATCGGTCCTGTAAGGCTACCATACCACATAGACCTACATGCCATGTTGATAAATTTTACTTTGTATATACATTTTAGTTTAATTTACTCCTAGTTTAAGTTTATTATTTTCTTCTTATATTTGGATGCACCGTTATGTATTGTCCAACGTGTGCCACTGTTACGAAAGAGATATCCATTAAATTGAATTGAATTTTAATTGGCTAATGACCTGTCACAGTGCTACAATTGTAGAGTGCTAGAATGGTGAAATAAAGTCAAAATGGTGTAAAAAAGCAATGAAATTGACTATAGAAAATATGACAACAACTCCACTGATTTACTTAATATATCAAAGTCAGTACTACAGACTATTTATACTGTACTTATTTATATTTATTCTGTGTAGTATTAACAATTTAATTTAAAATAAAGGAAAAGAAAAGAAAAATGCCTTTTATTAAGACTGTAAAAGCCGGTTTTGACCTTGACAACAATAATTCTAATTCTGGGTACATAACACTAGGCCTACTGTACTTCAAAAAAGAAAAAAAATGGGATGGAGACAAGCAGGGCATACAGAATAAGGATATACTGACCATGTACTATAATGAATTAGGATCCAAATTCACTGCAAAGGCTATTAACAACATTCCAAGAATATCCCCGGTTCTATTTACGGGGATAGGCAATACCCTTACAGATCATTAGTCAAATTTGACTGGCCCTTTCAATAAAAAAAAAATCCTCGTGTAAAGTGGGTTTAATTCAACGTTTCGACTTTTAGTAAGATGACCCAAAACGTTGAATTGTATTATAGCCAGTGGTGGCACCAGCGGGGGGAAGGGGAGCATTTCCCCTCCATCCCTCCCCTGCCTGGCCTGCCTTTACTCCTGTCGTCCGACGCACGACTAGGTCGTCGGATCAAAAATTTAAATAATAATAATAATAGTTATTTATTATTATTATTATTATTATCATTATTATTATTATTATTATTATTATTAATATTATTATTATTATTATTATTATTATTATTATTATTATTATTATTATTATTATTATTATTATTATTATTATTATTATTATTATTATTATTATTATTATCCAAATAACGTTATTTTGACTGCCAATTCCGGGCTAATATTTTGGTTTAAAAGCACCGCTATCCATAAAAACTCTCTTAACCCTAAAAGAGGTTTTTTTTTTTTACTCCGGGCTGTCGACCGAGGCTTCGTCTGCCCCTTCGGACTCGGACTTCTCCGTCGGGACTTGTCGGACCCCTTGTCGGCAAATTTCTGGCACCACCGCTGACGGCCACCCCTCTCTTATTTGGATTAACATTCGTTGTACAACGTTTTGAGGAGTATACTGAAAAAAAAAATAGGTATTTTAAATGAGTATTTAGTAAGGCTGAACCATCCATTTGTGACCATTTTAACATAAATAATCCAAATTTGCTACCTACACCCTTTTTCATAAGAGTCAGTACAAAATTTGGCCAGGCTCATGCCTATTGCGCATGGTGCATATTATAAGATTTGTTGGTTCTATTTTTAGAAATAACATTTGATAACATTTTGAACGTTTGTGAATTTTTTGTGAATTTTACAGCTGTACTTGTATTTTTTTTTACATTTAATGTCAGTATCTTTTCTATAGGACTTTCTCAGGCTTTTTCTTAAAAAATGAATAAATAAGAATAAACAATTTCGTGACGAATACACAGAGGATAATCAATTTCATGTAGATAAATTAGATAGATCAACAGTTGGCCTATGTCAGCAGCTGGATCACTGACATGATTTATCTCTTTACTTTACAGGACTGTGATTGGTGGGATCCGATGATGATGAAACTGCATCACACCTACCTTATCACGTGTAATTTAAGTTGGACCAAAGAGTATAATAAAACGCTTGCCACCATCGACGCATTACACATCTTGACTCCGCATCATCCGTAATTCCGTAATTCCTGACTTTTTCTTCAAGTTACATAGAGGCGGTAAGGTAAGTTAATTTCTAGTAGTGGTTTAAAACAATAAATATTAACTTATCCTAGCCTTTGTGTTTGTGGCTAGGTCTTTTTATGTTTTTTTTTTTCGTCTCCCATCATCATTCGGATTATCCCATCATTCCTGACTGATCAGTGTTATTTGCCGCGACAACTCACATTTTATAATTACGCGCCAAAAAATTCTCAAATGTCCAGGCCATACCTTTGCATCAGACACACTAAAATATTATTATGTTTCAAGTTCAGGTAGGCCTAGGCCGATTTACGGTAATTACAATGTTGATTAGTCAACAAAATATACAAACATTAGGCCTAGAGTAATTATTCAGTCCTAAATCTCACATATTACATTAGGAGGCTATATATAAACTAATTTCAATCACATCATTCTTGATATTAGCCAACTTCTACTGATGGGTGGACCCTTCTACTGCTGTCATTTTTTTTTTGTTAGGCCTAGATCTTTTTGCGTTTTTTGACTTTATTCAAAACCAAAATTTAATAATTATTATTTCAATCTCTATTAAGTTTGGTAAAATTGTTAGCCTACAGCAGGGGTAGCCGATCATTTCGGTCGCGCTTCGTTTCGGTCGCGCTTTGTTTCGGTCGCGCTTCGTTTCGGTCGCGGTATATTTCGAACAAATATATGGAGCGCCGAAGGAGTTGCGAAAACGAAAAATTTAATATGCCTAGGCCCTATATATTTTAGTTCGTGAATCGGTTTATCATAGGCCTAAATATTATTGTTTTGCTATCTTTCCACTAACAAAATATCTTTTTGCTATATTCTCTTTCTTCCATTTATGGTGATATATTCATGATTGCAACATGATCTTGTAATTGAAACAATGGAATTTAGTATGTGCTTCATGCTATTCTTTTTGTTGCGTTTTCATATACTATACTTTAATAAATGGTCAATAAAATGTATCTTTGATTTTAATTGAATTGAATATTGTTACCATCTGAAATCTA
>NW_022682587.1:563859-572179 GCF_011630105.1 Anneissia japonica | reverse complement strand
ACACATGTGAAGTGGTGAACTGCGCTTCAGCGTACGTGTTTGTACCTAGAAATAGCTAGTCGTCTATTTTAGCATCTGACCTAATTCTGTCTTTGCAATAATGTAACAAAAATGGAAATAAAACAAACAAGAAATCACAAACCTTGTGTCATTTTCGCCTTAAGAGTACCATGGCAATAAATATATGGAAACGTTTCTTTCTACAATTATACTCCACTTATGCAACTAAAGAAATAGGCCTAGCAAGTTGAGTGATTTTCTCGGGCTTATGAATATAAAATGTACCGCATGCAATTATCAATGTATTGATAATTTTATATGGAAAATATAAATATGGAAATACATATTTCCTTTACAATATTATTATAACATGATAACATTTATGGTAAATGGAAACGTAACAGACAAGAAAAAAAAAACGTATGCGAAACTAATCTATTGACTATACTTATTCAATAGATTTTTATTTGATTCAAGCATTAATAAAAATTATATCAATATATATAGCAAGAACCAAAAAAAAAACGTATCTCAAACTCGGTCAACTTCGTAACATCTGCGTTGTTTCTGTAAAAAAAGAAAAATAGCACCAAGTTATACAGTAATATAGTAACAATAACAAACTTTAATACTAATAAAAATAATTGTTAATAAACTAATGTTACAGTAATTTAAATGACAAATTGGCTATTTTTTCCAGAAATAATAATAATAATAATAATAATAATAATAGTAATGATAATAATAATATTAATAATAATAATAATAATATATATAACATCATATCATATTTTAATATTTATTTTATTTGCTGTATTTGTTATGCAGTAGAAAGCGTAGGATTCATAACAAAACGAAAATAAAACACAGTGTCTATGCTTACGCCGATGTGTAGTGCTTTAAGATAGCCCGAGTTATGTTTTAAGGTTAGGGTAAAGACAAGCCGACCAATCAGCACGTTGGGATTTAGAATACATCGGCGTAAGCATAGCATCGGCCAAAATAAAAACCGTCCGAAGTAATAAAAGTATTAATTTTATTTGCTTTTAAGTAGCATGTTGTTACTTATTATAAATACAACAAAATATAAATTTAAAAAGTATGATAAACCGATTGACGAACTTGCAATGATAATTAGGCCTTGTTATATTAAATTTAGCGTTTCGAAACCCCATTGGCGCTCCGTATATTTGTTGAAAACAAGCCGCGACCGAAATGAAGCGCGACCGAAACGAAGCGCGACCGAAACGAAGCGCGACCGAAATGATCTGTATTCACAGCAGGTAGGTGAATAATAAAAAATATATATACTTGAACCTGAATTTTTAACCAAAATATAAAATTTTACAGTACTGTAAGTTACAAAAAAAATAGCAAAAAGAAATATTGTCAATGAAATCGTAATCATAATCAATATTTAATTTTAAATGAATTCAAACAATGGTTTCACCAATCAGGTGTAATATTTGTTGTAGGGCTATTGAAAATTAATTTTTAACACTTTGTTTTCTCGATGAAATTGTAAATTTAATTTTTGAAACAATTTCTTTATTTTGATTTACTTGATGTTAAAAAGTACAAATATATGATGATGCTTTCAGTGTTTATGTTGTGCTAAAGTTTGTAGTCTATGCAATCCAAGTTGTGTCGTAAGCTGATCCAACAGGGATTCATGGATTACCGATACTGTAGATTGATTTTTAAAATGGGGATTAGGGTCGTAGCGGCCGCGTGGGAAAGCGGCCGCGCTCAAAATGTATGGAACGCCAGTAGTGCTATACCGATTGATTGGGATACAGTACGGTATAGCGTTGGTCAATAGCGTTCATATCGTAATGTAATAAAATTTGATGAACGTGAAAAACAGGTCTACACTTAGTGATACTGTACATTGTCATTATTATTAATTAATTATTATTATTATTATTATTATTATTATTATTATTATTATTATTATTATTATTATCAATCATCTTCAAATGCAATGACAAACAGATGTTCATTCACTAAAGAACAAACTGAACACAAGTTAGTGAAATTCGAATAAATAAACTAAAGAAGTGATTTAAAAAGTACCATCCATTTCTGTAAGAAAATAGACATAGGCCTACTATAAATCATAATATTTGATATAATAAATAAACAAACTAACTAAATATTAAGTCTCGATTTATATAGGCTAGGCCTATATATAAGTTATGAAAGAAAATATACATTAATTTGATAATTGATTAAAACAGTATTAATATCGAACTCTGATGCCCATTGTCCAACACACTGTGACTATGCTTACGCCAAAGTGATCCCAACGCGCTGATTGGTCGACCACCCCTAATTTTTTTATTTGGCCTTACAATATGTTTCATATACTGTATTGGCATGTAAAGTTTACAGTGGACAATTTTTAGGGTGTGTTATGTACTCCATTCCTGCCACCCCTATGCTCTCCCTGTATGTAGGTGCTGCTGAATGACTGTACAACATCACATCATCTTTGTTTTCAAAAGTAAATTTTATCTAAGATTAATTAAAATTCAATCGCACATTAAATACCACATTATTTTACTGTACATTTTCCTAACAAACATATTTTACAAATAAGAAGAGAATTTGACTACGGATAAAAAAAAGCATCAATAACATTTTAATATTTACAGATTAGTCATCAATGATACCTGAAAAGCATTGCAAAATTGTGGGTTGTTTTGTTCTTTTTGAGTTAATTATATTCACCCAAATTTAAGGTGCAGACAAGAGCAGGGGCGTAATAATTAATTTTCATTCTTATTAATTTAAAATGGTTGCTTTCTGGCAAGCTATCTGTGGTAAATAATTAAAAATGTAATTTTTTTTTAAACTTGAGGTTCACAAGCATTCATAATTTTATTTTTACTATAGCAAATCGCAAGATGTCGCATTCGAAACTTAAATCACTCATGATGCTACCAAATCGTGAATTGAAGGAGATGTGTCGAGATGCTAATATGAAGGTGTCTGGAACAAAAAGCCAACTGCTGATGCGTCTATGTGGCATGGAGAAGGAGAAACCAAAGACCAGAACCAGAACATCGGCAAAGTCGGTCAACAAATGGCTTGAGAAACAAGGTGTGAAAGACATTGAATCTGTCAACAAATGCCTTCGTTCAGCAATCCAGAAGGGTTACATTGACATCAGCGGTGATAGTCCTTTAGATAATGTTGTCCTTGAGGATAGCTGCGAGAACTGTCATGGTGATGTGAAAGCGACTATCCGCGACCTCCTCTACCAACCAGATCATCCTGGATATGACTATGGTGAAGATGGTCCTATAAGATGCCCTAACGAAGAAGAACAGGGCTGTATGGGCATGTACGTGACTCGCATGTGCGACAATAATGCACACTTTGACAATGGCAAAGCTACCAACCACTGCACATATTGTCCAGGCTTCAGCAAGTGCCTTGGTGACTACCGCATGGAGCACTGCAAGTCATGTGGTAAACATTTTTATGCTGGGCAAGGGAACATCCTTTGCGAGTGCCAAGAACGATACTCTGATTCTGATGATTCTGATAATGATCGTGATTTTGATGGTTGTGTTCTGCAGTAGTCCGGAACATATTTTTTCGGATATTGTTTTTATGTAATTACTTGCATTTATCTTTCAAAACTTGTGCTTGTTTTATATTACAGTATAATAGTAGTTTAGCATTATACAGTACAAAACACACAGTATTACAATATCTATGTACAGTAATAGGCAAGTAGAGGTGTATCATGACCCTATTTTGATTGTAATTATGAAAGGTTTGTATTTGTATTAAATTTTGATGAAAGTTTTAATTATTGTTTCTGTATCGTCTGGTAGTACCAAAAGAGACCTGAGTGAGTGAGAAGGGAACAGAGAGTCAGACAGATAGACATGGAATAGCTAAAGATAGTATTGATTTATGTACAGTTAAACGTGCCTAAGTCGATCTAATTTTACATGCCTAATTGTTGTGTTTTCCATCAATTAACAATCCGTAAGTCGAATTTTATCTAAGTCGACAATATTTCAATGGCATTTTGAATTGACTTGGGAAAGTTCAACTGTACCGTATATCAGATGTGAGGAATCATGGCTGACCACCTTTTACACTATTAAACTGGCAAGCATCACGACTGGGCTGAAGTCTATACTTATGGTATCAATAAACCAGAAAAGAAATAATCTCAGAAGTGACTGAGTTACATCTTGGCCATTATGGTAGACTGAGAAGGAGTGAAAACATTGCAAACACCTAGTTTACACCATATATTCCTCCATTTTTAGACGTACTTTATATTAATAAGATCTGGTTGAATATTGTTTAAAAGTTTTAGGGGCGGATCCAGAATTGTTCAAACGGGGGGTGGGGGGGGGGGGACAACCTATTCAGAATAGATAATTGAGAGCGCCAATTTCAAAATATGCCTTGAAATTTTAAAATTTAGTGGCAGAATGGGGCGTGGGGATTTCCCCCTCTGTATCCGCCCCGACTTTGCATGCCAAAGTAATCATAATGCTTTCTATACACTACGTAGATTGTCCTGAAAAGAACTGTTTTTGTTGAGAATAATCTCAATAAAAACAACAGTTCTTTTCAGAACTATCTACGTGGTGTACCGCAATCATTAATTATAATACAATAATTTATTTGGATATGCACTTTTGAATCAGCAGCACACAACCACAAGGGCGGTGCATCCAAAAACAAGAAAAAATTAACCATTACAATCAAAATGAAAGACATCAAAACAACAAGAAAATCAAATCATCTTAAACTAAAAAAAAAAACATCAGTACCAGAGACTCCGATCAGCCTATTCAGAATAGATAAGTGAGAGCGCCAATTTCAATATATGCCTTGAAATTTTAAAATTTAGTGGCAGAATGGGGCGGGGGGATTTCCCCCTACTACTGTATCCGCCCCGACTTTGCATGCCAAAGTAATCATAATGCTTTCGATACACTACGTAGATTGTTCTGAAAAGAACTGTTTTTGTTGAGAATAATCTCAATAAAAACAACAGTTCTTTTCAGAACTATCTACGTGGTGTACCGCAATCATTAATTATAATACAATAATTTATTTGGATATGCACTTTTGAATCATCTTAAACTAAAAAAAATAAAAAATCAGTACCAGAGACTCCGATCAGCCAAATACATGATGGCAAAAGGGCTGTTACAACCAAGAATGCAACCCCCCGTCCCCCACAGCTGCTACCAAAGAGAGACTTGTCACTATAAGCCATACGACGTGTAAAAAGTTAACAGTCGGAACAGCGAACAACACCCAAGATCTTCATTTCTCTTCATAGAAAGAGCACGCAGTACTGTATAGAATAATGATTTTATCATCCGGTCCCCCAACAATCATGCGCAACAGAGTAAACCCTTCCTGTCTTAACATCAGATTTGCAAAATTTATCAAATACAGCATAGGCCTATCATGAACATCATATAGTCACAATGCACATCTCCCCGACCGAGGTCACTGGTGATACTCCCATACATTTAGGCAATCAATATTAACTAACTTATTTTCTAAAACATGATATTCTTCAATCCTTATGGTAATTAGGCGATACATATGAATAATAAATGTTTCATATCTTCAACACCTTTATTACACATTGGCAAGTGTCTGGTTAAAAACTCAGAAATCATTCACATTCAGAATTCCTTTATCAAATACAAAAATCATGGACGTCCTCCATGCAACATATAAATTCGTCAAGGTGGGAGTGTACTCAGTGGCAGATCCAGGTATTTGAAATAGAGGGGCCCAGGGAGGGAATTTTACAGATGGAGAGTCTAGACCACCTCATCCCCACCGAGGTTGGGGCTGGTAAGATGATGTGTGGTTATGTCACCCCTTGATCCTGAAATGGAAGCTATTTGATTATATTTTTTTTTCTCCATGTTTTTTCATAATTTAAAAAAATTGGAGGATCGGCAGCACCCCCCCCCCCCCGCCCAAATACACCACCCAAATGATCTCGAATAAAAACAAAATTTGTTTTGGGCCAATTAGCGCACCTGCTCCCACGAAAAATTGAAAATTGTCTAGACCACCTCATCCCCACCGAGGTTGGTCTGGTAAGATGATGTGTGGTTATGTCACCCCTTGATCCTGAAATGGAAGCTATTTGATTATATATATTTTTTTTTCCTCATGTTTTTTTCATAATTTAAAAAAATTGGAGGATCGGCAGCACCCCCTCCCCCCGCCCAAATACACCACCCAAATGATCTCGAATAAAAACAAAATTTGTTTTGGGCCAATTAGCGCACCTGCTCCCACGAAAAATTGAAAATTCCAGAAAAAAGATTTTTCTTTATTTTTATTATGCCCGATGCTGCCTTGAAATCTCCAAAAATGTATATTTCTTCCTAATTATATAAATTTAAAGCATTTATCCATCCCATTATTACACTGTTTACATTCACAAATAAAATTAAATTTGTATTTTCTCCTTAATTTAGATGTTTTTGGCAAATCTATTTGGTAAATAAAAGAGCAAAAAAAAAATTTTCGCCCTCTGACGACCTGCAAAAAAAAATAAGTTCGTGAAACGAGGTGTTAAAAAAGTTCTGCCTTATGAAGTTCTACCATATAATGTGCAAAATAGAAACATTTTCAAAACATAATAAAGCAATATAGCACATTTAAAAAGCAAAAATAACAGCAGATCAGCTAGCTAGTCGGTTTAACTGGTGGTAGCCAATGTGTGTTTGCTGAACCATGGAGTTCTTTTGGTGTCCGGTTCGGCCGGAGGGCTGAAATGCAAATGAAAAAACGCACCGTCTTTTAGATGAGATGTTTAAGCCATTGGCCCTGTGTGCAAAATGGCCCATGTGAATGTTAATGAACGCAGTACACTCTTTGGAAAAGAGCAAGTCATAGGCGTAGGTCCGGGGGGGGACAGGGGGATATATCCCCCCAATATTTGACAAGGGGGGGGGACCCCCCATATTTTGACTATGTATGGGATAAAATGGAGCTTTACACACTTCAAAAAACTGTCACAGAAATAATTTGCACTGTCTTATGCGCTTACAAAGATGAAAATGAGCATAATTTAATGTTGATAACAACATTATTTTATCTGGTACCAATCTAAGCTATTCTTTCCTTAGATGTTAGATGTGCTTGCAAAGAGAGCCACTGAAGGGTGTGTACGACATCAGTAATGTTATGTCAATTCCGATGTTTAAGGTTATATCGATTGATGAGGAATTTATTGATTAGGCCTATACTGTAATAGCAAATTGCATATTTTGCAAAAACAAGGTTTCCAGCTTCAGAGGGGGTACATCCCCTGTCCGCACAAGGGCACACATTGGCGCTAACACCAGGCGCGTAACAGGGTCTTGGGTCAGAGTTGGTATTTATTTTCCCGGTTAGTAATTTACCATACCCACCCCACTCCCCATATAGAAAACAATACGACATAGGGCTTATCTTATTTACAATATAGGCCACACACGTGTGTTTAAAACTAAATATAAGCATTTTCATCAAGGTTTTATTTATTACAACATATTCTTTCACCATCAATACACATTGAGGCCCTTCTTTTGGGTTAAAACGATCTATCTTAAATTTGTCTTTCTTGAGTTTGGAACTATTATGTGTTTAAATAACTTAAAAGGATAAACCTAAAAAAGCCCTAAAATATGCGCGCGAAGCGCGCAAAATATTTTTGTCTTTTTAATTCTAATTTCGCTGGAATTGATGAAAACTTCCTAAAATGTGCAAATTATAGAGGAAATTGGCCTACCGTAACAAGAAATGCACATTTGAGAATTTTAGGCACTTTCAGAGGATGCATTTGTCAAAGGGTGGGGAAAGATTTTCCAAAGATGGATATTTTCCTCTTGTCCCCCGGTGTTTTTAATTCTTATTTCGTTGGAATTGTTCAAAACTCCATAAATGTGCAATTTTTAGAGGAAATTGGCCCATGATAACAAGAAATTTAAGGTTTTTAGGCACTTTCAGTGCATGAAAAGGACATTTATAAAGGGGTGGGGAAGATTTTCAAAGAAAGATATTTTCCCTTGTCCCCCATTGGTTACGCCATCGGGCAGCATAGATCTAAGGAGTTTTTTGAAGTGGAGAAGGGGTTTCAGGGTGTTGTGAGTTTGGTCATTATGATATCTTCCTTTTTATTCTTGTCTTTTTTTTTTTCTCTTCTCTTTTTCTTTTTCTTTCCTTTTCTTTTCCTCTTCTTTCTCTTTCCTTCCCTCTCCCCCCTTTATTTTCTCTTATTACCCAGCCCGGTACGACGGCTTGGTCAGCCCGGTAAAAA
>NW_022682587.1:544951-562108 GCF_011630105.1 Anneissia japonica | reverse complement strand
CGTCGGCCCAACTGTTGTCCCTGACTCCCACTAACGTTTACCGACGACCCCCCCCCCACCTGACAGGTCAAACCTCCCCCACCCCGCGCCGGACAGAGCTCGTTGGGCCGTCAGACCATAAAACATATAAAAATAGGCAAACACCAAGCCAAACACATGTCTGTCACAGTCTGAGAGTGCCATTTTCGGCCATCCCGTGGTTGATATTCTTCAAGAAAATCTCATTTGGGAGGGGACCCCCTCAACCCCTTCCTCCAGCTCGGGCCTACGAGCTCAACTCCCCCTGTCGGACAACTTAGCCCCCCCCCCCCAAGAAAATATATCCTAGAGCCGCTACCGGCAGTAAGGCGTAAGCCTTAATTAGAGCCTTTTTTTTGTGTGTGTTATTCTTCTCTCCGCATTTTATGGTTCTTCCATATTTTTTATATCTCTGTATTTATACTGTATTATATTATACTGTGTATTTTACATTTTTTCTTACCTGTAAGTGGTGATTCTTCGCTGTTGGAAGAAATAAAATAAAATAAAATAAATAAATCATGGTCGCATCACTTGTGCCGGGGGTTGAGCCAGCAGCCCCCGTCGGGAGAACGTCCACTGTCAGGGAGAAAAACCACATTTCGTCGGACAAAAACATTAAAATTGTTTCCTACATATTGGTTGACTCTAACATCGATTAAATCATGATAAAATAAACAGTTGAAACCCCTAAATTGTCAAAATGTTTGGGAAATCCTAGCGGCACTCCTGCACTTCCCTTTGACGAATTATGATGATTGCAATTAATCATCCGCACATTGTATGGCGCCCTCTGTGTCAGGGAAAGTTTTCTTGAGTTCAAAAGTGATGATGCCGCGCAATCCGGAGCTAGTTGAAGACATAGAACAAACAAACAATTGTTGGTAAGTTAGTATTCCTATTAGTATTATTACTATATTTTTGAGCAAATACTCTAGAAGACTTTCCAGTAACACTTATTATAGTATTACTATTATCCCCATCTGGCAAAAAAAATATAGCTCAATAGTAAATATTACGCGCGAAAAAAAATCCAAATAGGCCTAGGCTAGGCCTAGGCCATATCTAGCGCCTACAGCAGGACAGTGTGGACCTTAGGTTTCCGGACCCTAGAGCAGGCCTATCTGCATGCTCAACACGAAAGGTCTAAACTTTTGCTATCCGGCTAAGATAAGAGCATCAAATTTTTAAACTTATCGTCGTGTATCATTACATTACATTATTATAAATGCTTTACAGTAATTTATAAAGAGCCTGAAGATTCAATTCATTCAAAAAACATTAGGCCTAGGAGGACCCTATAATACTAGCCTAATAAATAATTACATTCTTGCTCTTTACAGCTTGATCACTTTTCTGAATTGTCTAGGCCCTAGGCCTATTATTACTAGGGCCAGGCTAGGCCTACACCCAAATAATATCCTTTTTGTCTGACCTAATAGGCAAAATAATTTTCTGTTGCCCAAACACAATGGCATTTGGAAAGTAAATAGGCCTAGTGTCTGCTCTGGTTCATTTCAGCCCCTGGCATGGGATGATGTGAATACGAAGCTGCACCTTACACAGCAGTCAGGTAGTCATACCATGCCAATACTACGCAATTCAGCACAATGATGCTGCAAGTTATGGGTTATTCTAACAATTTATACAATTTTAGGCTCACACTAGCAGAGCTCTGGTCACTTGGTCTAATTAAAAGAACTTTATTTTTCATGGTTCTTTTTAGGGAAGATGTCACATGTAAAACTTGAATCACTGCAGAAGCTACCAACTCGCGAGTTGAAGGAAATGTGTCGAGATGCTAATATGAAGGTGTCTGGAACAAAAGGCCAGCTGCTGATGCGTCTATGTGGCATGGAGAAGGAAAAACCAAAAACCAGGACCAGAATGTCAGTGAAGGCGGTCAACAAATGGCTTGATAAACAAGGTGTAGCCAACATCGAATCTGTCAGCAGATGCCTTCGTGCAGGAATCCAGAAGGGTTACATTGACATCAGTGGCGATAGTCCTCTGGATAATGTCATTATTGAAAGTAGTTGTTATTGGTGTAAAGGTGACCTAAAAGCAACCATTCGTGACATTCTTTACCAACCAGATTATGCAGGGTTGGACTATGAAGATGGTGGTGAAATGGCAACTTTGAAATGTCCAGGCGAAGAATGCGGTGGCATCTATGTGACTAAGATGTGCAGCAATGGAACACATTTTGACTCTGGTAAATCTCACAACCATTGCATAGGTTGTCCAGGCTTCGGCAGGTGCCTCGGAGACTACCGTGAAATACATTGTCAGTCCTGCGGTAAACATTTTTACTCTGGGGGAGGCCTCGATTGCCCCTGTCAAGGACAAAGCTCTGATGATGATTTTGATGGTTGTGTTCTGCAGTAGTCTGAAACATTTTTTGAAGATCCTTCAAAATACCTTGTTTTTGTAGTATTGCATTACCATAGTTTGTCAACTGTACAATACCACAATGTTGCAAATTATTAATACAGTACCTCTGATATACTTACTGTAGGCCATAGTGTTGTATCTTAATATTGCATTAATGTTACCATAATTACCCAAATTTCGAATGCGATTACTGTATGTATTTCTGAACTTGTATTAAATTTTTATGGTACTTTTAGATCTTGTGTAATTATTATCTGTGGTAGTTCAAGAAAGAGACTGACATGTTGCAACTGGTTTCATGTAAAATGGCAGGGGTCCTTAATCTCCCAGAATTCGGGACAGCCTCCTGTTTTCCTGCAACCCGATAAGAATCTCCCAGAAAATAACCCATCTCCTGCAAATTCATTAAATCTGCATATTTTTACTACTGTATTACCCCATTACTATCATTTGTCTCATAGAAGTCAGTGTTGATTGATATTACAATTTGTAGCAAAACAAAATTAGATTGCTAAGAAGGTTGTTTAAACAGATCTCCAGGAAATGACTTCTTCCAAATTTTGACTCCTGAAATGGTAGATTTCTCAATTACAGAAGTGGTCTTAGAGTATCTATTACATGTTCTTTGTTAGATATTTTCTTTTTTAAGCGGGTGGTTCTGATTAAATGCTGAATGACCAGATTTTCTCAGTATGTTTTTAGTGTATGAAGTTCTACTGTATAATGTATCCAGCACAATAGAAACACATTTTCAATATATAAAGCAATGCAGCAGATTTATTAACAAGCAAGATAACAGAATTAACAACAGTCAAGGAAATATGGAGAGAGTTATTATTTCAACTATCAACATTTGCCAATTTAAAAAAAATTTTTACAACACCTATTTACATTTTTGCCATTCTTGAGGCTTTATTATTTAAAGAGATCTTATTGGCTTATATTAATCGTTGCATTTAATATAATAATTAGTGTCATGGCTGAGGTCATTTGGACATTTTCATCCAAAATTTGAATCGCCTCTTAAGCTCTACTTTGACAAAAAAAAACAGTTGTATCATGCTCATGTGCGTATACGATCAAAATGTGATGTCATCATAACCATTTTTAGGCATGTCACATGTTTTTGTCAAATAAAACATGATAGTCTGAACAGGGCTTTAGACTAATATCTATCTACTACAGTTAACTTTGCCTAAGTCGACTTTGACTGACTTGACTAATTTCTAAGTTGATCTTATTTTACATGTCAAATTGTGCTTTCCCTTAATTAGAGATCTGTAAGTGAAATTTTACAAGTCGAAAATTTTTTCAAATCCATTTTGGATTCAACATAGGTTAAGTTCAACTGTAATTCTAAATGGTTTTTTAATAATTGTATGAAAAATTTATGATCACTCATAGAATTTTCAAAAAGCGTGTTTTAGATAAAATGGCTTTAACATGTGTGAAAGTCCTGTTTGAATGCGAGATGCTTGGTAACTAAGAATTAGCTGCACAACTAGGAATAATTTTTAAAATGGGGAAGAAGTTTCACATTGTGTATAAGAAAAGTATTCTGAGCAATTTCCCTGAAATGAATATGTGCACAACACAAGAAAACAATTTATTAAAATAAATTAAATTAAAAATTTACAATTATACATGGCTACGTGGTGGAAAGAGTTTCTGAATTACAAGAAAATCATTAAAAAGTAAGTTGGACAATAACTCAAGTCCATAAACATAATAATACTCTTGTATTACAAAACATAAAAAAGCATTTCAAATACATTAATATGTTACAAATGCACACAATTGTAACTTTGTAATGGAGATCCAACTACACTGGTGATAAAGATAATACATTTTTTGAGCAAAAAAACATATTGTCTCCATTAGGATTTGAACCAAAGGCCTTTCGATTAACGTTTGGATACTCTACCAACTGAGCTATGATTCAAAGTGGTTTTCACCCTTGGAATTTCCCATTAGGATAGGTTTTTTTTTTTTTTTTTTCTCAAGGTATTGCAATGAATATTATAAAAGCAATTTACCTGAAATGAATATGTGCACAATACAAGAAAACAGTTTTTTAAATAAATTAAATTTTAAAAATTACAATTACACAGGGCTAACGTGGTGGAAAGGGTTCATAAGTATGAGATGCTCATTAAAGAGTAGTTTGACAATAACTGAAGTTCGTAAACATAATATTAACTCTTGTATTTGTACAAAACAATAAAAGCCTTTTAAATACAAACACGTTATATCGTCATTGCGGACTTATAAAATCCGCATACGCCTTAAAACTAAAAGAAAATGTATACGTTTAGAGTCCGTACTGAGCCCAAAAAATCCGCAATGAAAATATAACGTGTTTACTTATCATACTTATCAAAACGAACTACGGCTCTGATTATTCACGCTTTCATTTTCTCCCGACTTGACTATTGCAACTCTCTTTTATTTAATATTCCTAAAATCCAAATTAACAGGCTTCAACGACTACAAAACTCTATCAGCATCAATTCCTTTATTTAAAAAATCACTCAAAACGCACTTATTCCAACAATAACATGAAGCGCCACTGATAATTACTTCGGTTTTTTAAATGGCGCTATATAAGTTCTTACTTTATTATTACATAAATTTGTTATAAAAGCACACCATATTAACTTTGTAATGGAGATCCACCTCTACTGGTGGTAACAATATTAATAAAAAACCTATTGTGTCCATCGGGCTTTGAACCCAAGACTTTCCGATTACCATTCAGATACTCTACCAAATTAGCTATGAGTAAGTGGTACAGTATACACCCTTGTACTTCAATTAGGACATTTTTTCTCAAGGAATGATAGAAACTTTGGTATTGAGATAACCTCCACTGTTGATATTAATACATTTTTTTAGAAAAACGCATTATCCATATAGGGATTCAAACCCAAGACCTTCCAATTACCATTTGAGTATATGTTTAAAATCTGAATTGAAAAGCTTTCTGGTATCACCCATTATGACAATGGTACAGTCCTGTAGCATGGACACAAAATGTTTACATCTTGTTAGCTTTGTTTTCTGTTCTTTTTATGTTTATCTTTATTTAATTTATATACTCTAAATGTTTTATTCTTGAGTACAGTTTTGAAATATTTAGTGTATTTCTCTGATGCACCTTGAATACCATCGCAGAATCGCAAAGTACTGATATCCTCTAAGCCGGGTTCTTCGGAAGCCATGGCACCCGAATAAAGCTGTAACAAGAAAAAACAGAGTATCCAGGGTGGATTGATGTAAAATGGTCTTAAACATTTGCTCTCAATTATAGCCAGACTTATCGAGATAGTCACTATCACGACAATGATGAAAAGCAGCATGTATTTGTTGACTTGTGCTTCATGCCAAAATTTAACTCTGCTGCTTTACTACTACTACCCCCTAGCAATGCAAGACCATTAACAATCGCATCAAGTATTTATAACCAGTCAACTTACAGGAACTGTGGAAGTGGTTTGGCGCAGTGGGAACGGTTCGGTTTCCCAGCCTTGGGGTCGGGGTTTCAATCCCTTGCTGTACATTTCACTTGTGTAGTTGAGCAAGGCACTTTATCTGCTCAGCTTCTCTCCACCCAGGAGTATAAATGGGTACTTGGTAGGGTAGCTGCTGCAACGTTATGGAATACTCTCTTAAGGATCTTGAGTTTGTGACCACTGGGTAATGATAATGTGAAGTGCATAGAGGACTTAACAATATGCGCTATAAATTGATTGATTGATAAGTCTACCACTATTATTATTATTTTAATTGCTGAAGCACATATTGCTGTGCATTGAACATTTGTCACAAACAATTGCACGTACAGCACAATTGTCTATATTTGTAGAGCATAATTCATTCATTCAGCTGTGAACAGGCGACCACATGATTTCTCCTAGCAACACGATCCGTGGCAAAGGTGACAATTTTATCTGGCTAGAGCATGCCTTCGGTATCACCTAATAATCTCTGTACTTAGGATAGGTATGATTTCCTTCGCTTGCCATGTGGAGGAGTGTAAAGTGCATATATTTGACTTGGTTCTTTTGACACCCTGAGGATATGTCCTAAGAAGCGTAATTGTTGTGACCTCACGATCGATAAGAGGCAATTGTAGACCAGTACTTACTAACCAAGTCTCTTTATGAGGTTTGCAGAGTAGAGATGTGTTTGATTGTGAGAACATATAATCATGTATTTTCGCTTTTTAATGTACTGTTTTAATGACTCCCACCAGGGCAATGTAAATAATGTGCAATTTAGATTCGTCTACAATACATTATACTGCCTTCTGTTCCCCCGTTATTTATTTATTCACTTACTCATTTATTTTTTTTATATGGTAATTTTGTAGTTTTTATGATATAATCTTAATTTTAACTTTTTTTGCTTGAATTTTTTATATTGAATATTATATTGAATAAAATCCATGAATGAATGAATAGTAATATAAAGTTCAATTATTATTATTGTTAAGTAGAGCAATTCTCATAGTTAAACTAAAACCTTGTTAATCATTCATAAATGTATTACTTACATGACCATTGGTGATGTCAATGATATCTGGTAGCCGACATCCTTGAGGGGAAGCTCTTGCATAGCAGATGCTGTCTTCCAATATGATGTAATCTGTGCCAATCTTCTCATGTATATCAAAGACTTCTTTTGGTGTCCTCCTTCCGTAGTACTGATACAACTACAAATATAATGATATATTCAAATCATGTTCTCTTCAATGCTCAGAAATAAGTCAACTTTTAATAGGACAATAATATTTGGAGGGACCTAACCTAAGATAGTTGTTGGAATATATTTTGAAGTAAATGCTTAATTTGAAGGAAAGTATTATATTTCTGTATTTATTATAATAATTGCCATCATTATAGTCATAATTATTAAACATCATCATCACAAACATATTCTTCATAATTATTTCCATGAATGCTGTCATCACCGCTATCTCTGTCTTTATCATCATAACTGCCATCATCATCATTAATTCTTGCGGTGCACCATTAACACAAATGTTAATATTTATTACCTCGCCATGCAAACCTTCAAATAATATACTGCATCATCATCATTATCATCATCATCATTATCATCATCACCAAGCTCTGCAAAATTATATTTATTGCCTTACTTGTCTTGTTTTTTCTCGTAGCATTTTATCCTCGTAATGCGGATGATTGGTGAGCTTTCTCCCCGTACACAGCTTCACCCCGGCTAGAAGCTGCATGCTGCCACTAAACACAGCGGTCTTTGGGGTCTGCTGACTGCAAAATAATAAAAGCGAAAGCAATCTATTAGCATTTGTGTTTATACATGAAGACGAATGTTCCATTTTTGCTAATAACAGAGAAGATACATCATGCTTAAATTTTTTTTTTTTTAGTTTTCAAATACTTTAATTTAACAGCATCTGCTGCAAATTTATTTTTTTGTGAATTGATTAATAAAGATAATGATATATATAAAAAAAAAAGATGAATATAAAATGTACACAAAAAATACACTGGAATAAACAACAAACATATTAACATTAAGAATTCAAATCAAAAACTATTTCTTATGATTTATACCTGAAATTTGCAATATGGTTTTGATATAACCATATTTTGAATACATTATATACTACCAAGTATAACTGCTGCTACTCAAAGTTATGTGGCATTTTAAAATTCTGTAAAATTACAGGATGAAAGTTGAGAATGTTTACGATAATACTCTTTAAACACAAAGTCTTTGCAGGATTACTTACTTGATCCACACCATGAGTTCAACTGTGTCTGGATCGTAGAATTCTCTTAGTAGGCCCAGCTGACTCATGGCATCAGGTAAGCACTGTCAGAAAGAAAAACACAAAGTTACATTTTATATTCAACACATTTATATGGTGCACAATGAAATAAGCCTTTATGATGCTTAAGTTCCCTGGTCACTGGATATAAAGGCAAAATCAGAGTGAGCAATCGTGTATCTAAGTGTCTTGAAATGGGGGGGGGGGCACTAAGGTAAAGTATGAGGGTCTCGATGATTAAGTGAGGGGACGCTACCTCGCAAACTAAGGTGATATTGTGATATGAAGTGATTTTTAGCTATGTGAGCATGATATTTTTGCTTCAAACATTTTAAATGGAGGAAAGCTGGAGGGGCAAGCTTTTTTTTGAGGGGGAGGGGGGAAACCCACTTCAATACACTACTGAGAGTGAGTGACAAACATTTTCAATTGCCTGTGGGATTATTTTAATTTCTGGTCAAGCTGGAAGGATCCACAAAAGAGTCCTGCCAGGTACTACCCCACCAGATTTCTATGTAGCTCCTAGGTTGAAAGAAGCAATGCACACTGTCCTTATTGTCCTCCAGCAGATATACAAAGAGGTCAATTTCCAACTCAATCTCTCACTCTCCTTGACTAGAATGTTAATAGGTGTATAGAGTAAGGCTTATCTATTTAAAATGAAAGATGAAAGAACTCCAGTTCAACTTACCAAATAGACCAATAATGCAATTACAGTGAGTGTAGCAGCATGTTGAATGATACTAACCTAAAATAAATTAAACACAAAAATAAGAGTACTTTAATCTACTATTGAAAAACCAAACAAGCAACCAATTCATGTCAAGTCCTCTAATAATGTGTATACATCTTTGATTACAAATAATACAGAGATTTGACTGTAATAATGTGTACCATGTATTCAGCAGATTTGCTTCAATTTGGGTGTTTAATATATCTTATCTCTCTCATAAATTTTCACATTAAAAACTCACATATGTTTTCGAGGTAATGCCTATTTTCCTCATCAAGAGCCTCCAGCCCTGTGTGTCACCTACTCCAACGGCAGCTAAGACGCACATCTGGGGTGTCCACAGATATTTAATGCGCAGAACAGTAAGGGCCAATGTTCCAAAGAATACTGACTGGATGGCGTGGTACGCTAACTCAGGACGTTGCTGTAGGAGTGGTTCATGTTGACAATCATTATCATCCATCTTCTCCTTCAAAGGCAATCTGAAATAAAGGGACTTTCATACATTTATATATTCTTCTGTGACAGTTATTATTATACAATACAGTTATCTATTAAGCATGGCCGGCCAAGAAAAGAATGAAAACCACTGAGCCAAACCGCCTTCCTTAGACTCAAACAGTAACAGGATTACAAAACCTAATGGCAAAAAAAAATGAATTAGAAGCATATCTGTGAAGATGGTTCAGAGATTATCTGATATTTTTTGGGGAAAATGGCATGTAGACAAATAAATAAAGGATGAATTGCCAATATACTGTCTACATATTACAGATTTAGTCATTATATTTCTTAAAGTGGATTAACATGTTTCTGCTATAAATACATAAAATAAAAACTTGCAAACTGGCTTGACCCACAATTCCTTTCGATTGATGCCATCTTAGAAAGCGTTCAGTTTATGTCTAATTTTCTGTTGTTTATTGCATATATTTACATTTTTTGGGTAATTTATGGTGAATGGCTATACCCTAGTATAGTGGATATAAAATTCATTTCTATGTGCTTGTCAGAACAACAGAAAAGAACACCAAAATTAATAATGAATAGATGAATTGCTAATTGTATGATTTCCTACCTCCATCTTTGTAGGACCGATATCAAGACACAGACTAATATTGTTATTATGGTAGGTAAATAGATTGGAAAAAGAAGATGACTTGATGTCCGCTCAAAGAAATCATGTGATAGAAACTGGAAGGCTCCATTACATTTGTACAATAGGGCATCAAAATCTCTGCAACAGAAAACAACATTAGAATTATGTTTTTTTTTTTTCATATTACATAACAATTTCCTATAGAGTATTACAGTGTTATGTCATGATACCATGTGATACTACTCCGTTGCAAAATGCGTTCAACCGGATCCATTTTCTCCACTGACAAACCACTGATTCAAACGTAATTATTGAGTTATTGTTATGTCTTATATTATTTTGTCTGGCAATTGCCTACACTTTTAATAAATGTAAATTCAATTATCTAATCTTCACCTTGTACTTGCAACCTCAAATTTCGCAAGAAGAAATTTGAAAATATGTTGATCGTCATCTAAATTGATCAGGTACTGGAAAACAAAACAAAAATATGTCAGTAAATATAATATTTATGCTTTGTTTTTTTAGTGTTATATAGTTGTCATTGCCTTGTAAATTTCATTAATTTCATTATAATGTTCTTTAGGTCAGCTTTGATGTAAAAATGTACTCTTCAAGAAAGTTGATTTCACTAAAAGATGCACAAAATTTGAGCAACAAACCAATGCTTCTCAACCCTCTTAATCTACCAATAAATTTCAACCATCACTTCAGAAATCTGTATTCATTATGCCATATGCAGCTGAATTAGCTTTATTACAAAATTCATTAAATTGCTATTCAGCATCTTCACAATTGGGACCAATTATAATGCATATTCACATGCCATTTGAAATTCTGATCTTGTGTAACATTTTTAATATGTCATCAAACTAAAGTTCTACATTTATGAAGCTGTCTTATCAAAAGTACAGTCTAACTGTAAATATGTCAAGCGGAATCAAATACTGTATCCTATATCCTTAGAGAACTATGAGATATTAGCAGTAGCATCCCCCATCCCTCCAAAAAAAAAACTTCCCCTAAGTTTCCCTACCACTTTAAATGTATTTAAAAAATTATGCACAGCTAGTTCAAAATCACCTTAAGTGCACCCCCACACGTAATCATCAAACTCTCCCCCATTTGACCTTTCACAAACCTATCAGCTGCCTAGTTTCAAGACTCTTTGATAAGCCGCTGGATATTAGACAGACATGGCTTTCATTATTCATCTGGACATCAAACTATCATAGTAATTATATTATAACAATCAGTGGCAGATCCAGGAAATCGAAATAGGGGGGCCCCAGGGAGGAACTATCACAGATGGGGAATCAAGACCACCTCAGCCCCACCATGGCTGGGATTGAGGTAAGAAAATTCATATGACACTTCTAAATGGACGGTAATGGCACTCTCAGACCTAAATTTGGATCATAGTTTTCCTTTTTTCTCAATTTTTGTTAAAATTTTGAAAAATTTGGGGGGGGGGGCACCACCCTTGAATCTACCACTGACCATTACATCTTTTTCAAGAATTTTATCAATCTGCCTACTACTTCATTATTATTTAACATTTTGAAAATATTGATATGCAACCTACCTTCACTATTGCATTAAAGCAGATGGTGAGAAAAAGAACCAGAAATATATAAGCAAGAATTTTTGCAATATTTACACCAATGTTTGTCCTCACATTAAAACGGGCCTGAAAGGAGAAAACAAATGCGTCTGATTAGCCAAGCATGAAACATGTAATTTTGTATTCCTCACATTTCGTTTCACTGGATTTAATTACTGTGTTGTCTATTTGCCTCGTGTCTTACTAGTATAGTAGTATTCTTTAATAAGACTCTAAACCTTTATCAATAATTAATATTAGTAAGTGTCAAATTGATAACTTACTTGTAAGTGTAAAACAATTAAGGCAGCAGGAATGAAACTCAACACTAAAGCTCCAAGGAGCATCTTATTAAAAAACTGCAGAACACACACTAGGATAATAGATACAACTTGAGCCCCCAGCAAATAACGGATCTATAAAAAGATAAACAAAAATAATTGCAATGTAAATCATAGAATAAATTATGCCACGTTTTAAAAAATCCATAAATTAGAAAATCTGAGCGAAAAACCAAAAAAAAAACCTATAATCTATTATATTATTTCATACTAAAGACAATAATTTTGTTTTAGATGTTACAAATTCAATTAGGTTGGACACACTTACCTTACATAGTGGAACAAACCCAAGTGTCACTGTACCATAGAATGCCATAGCTTGCAGCAGAAACACAAACTGGGCAAATTGCCAAGTTAAAACAAACAGGAAAGAACACAAAGTGATACCAGCTAATGAAACAATCTGAAAATTAATAAAAAATAATAAAATCCCCCAATATGAAAAAAATGGAATTTTGACAGTAAAAAGTAGCCATGTTCCCCTGGCCCATCAACCACCCCGGCCCCCACAACTCTAATGGTAGTAGACCCGATGCACTATGCAAAGGCCAAAGCAAATTTTACATTGTACTTGCCGGTGGGTATCTGTGTACTTCACCTGTGAAAGCAACGCTATGTCCCGACATGGGTTGCGATTGTTTCATTTAATATTATTTCAGTACAAATATTCACTTGCATTCCTTTTTTTTTTTGGGATTAATGCTTTGTATCCGAAGAAAGAGACGCAGTACAAAACGCTTGTCCATTACGTTGGCCATTACATTGTTCTATCTTACAACTGAAAGCTAATAACTGATTTTTTTTTTTTTTTAGTTACAGTATATAAAGCTCTGTCCACACTATCAAATTTTCTTTGACAAAAAACTGTTACATGCCCATATATAGTCATGATGTGGCTATATATGGTTATGATGTGCCTATATATGGCCATGATGTGCCTATATATGGTCATGATGTGATGTCATCATGACCATATTTATATTATAATATTTATATTAGGCATGTTTTTGTCAAATAAAATATAAAAGTTTATTATATTAGCTTAACACAGAATATCTTTATGGATAAGCCTAAAGTACTTTTAAGGCAACATACAGGATCGTGGAGTTCTTTAGCTAAAACATTTTTCTCTTTGTAAAAACAATGGAATTTACCTGAGCATTTCTGGAAATGTGTGGTCGGAGGTAATAGGTGATGAACATCATTTGAAGGCTCATGAAAGGCAGAGCAAAACTTTCCCTCAAAGGAATAGTGTATTCAACTCTAGTTGTATCATCTCTGAAAAAATATAAGGAAAATCAATATCGTTTTCACGACTATTACCTTTTGAGAATTATTTACCGTCACATTTACATTTACCATTTTCGACGTCACCAATGACATCACTATCTCTGTTATCAGCACCAAGACTACAATAAAATAATAACAACCAATTAATATTGCCATCACTCCCATCCCCCCCCCCACACCAACAGTACCCACATTAATACAAACTCCATCATCATTACTAGTTCCCCAAAACACAAGGTCTCAAAATGTATAGATTGCACCAGGATACACTGATAAATTTCATACTCCACAAACCTCCTATTGCAGTTTTCATTCTCATTCACAGAATCGACTTATTACTCCTAAAATGTGGTCATCGTGCATTATCTAACTAATCTAATCTTTTTTTGGCATGGTGGGAATTTTTTGTTTTTTGGTCCTTTCGTTTTCTTTCCAAATGTAGTTTAAGTACAGCGCTTAGAGGTTTCTCGACATCAGGCTCTTTACATATCTAGAATAATATTATTATTATAAACAAAAACTATCTGTTAATATTATCACCTACTTGTTGAAAATATATAAAGCCGCGGCAAGTACACCACTAAGCCAAGACCCCGACAGAAGCCAAGCCATCACATACAGAGCAATTATGTAGACTCCATGTAAGGCAAATACTGCATTGATGTAGAAAAATATAGGCTCAATGACGCTCTGAAAGAAATAAAACATTTAGTAATTAGTTTCAATGAGCCTATTTAGAAATTTATAGTGTTACAATTTAACTTTTATGATATTAATAGGATACTTTATAATGTATTAATTAAACACCTTCAGGATGTACCCATATTAATGAAATTCCTTATTTCTCATGAAGGTGTCACTTTAAAAGTACTATTTTATTGTTTAGTAATCAATAAAGCGATAAAATTCTCAACACGAGGATTTCCAAGGATTGTAACAGTAGTATCTCTATCATAATACGTTATTCCTACAGGAACCCATGATACTTACAAAGATGACATTTCAAAGATTGTCAAGGATATTAATATTAGTAAGAGGTAGTTGTACTATAATATTGCATTTTACATCATTCCCAGGGATGCAGGATACTTATACAGACATAATTTTAACACACTGAATGCCAGACCTTTTGTTAAGGTTCCTTCCCCTGTGCCAAAACAAGTTTACATGTACTAACACACTTTTTTGGAATTTTATCTAGTCATATATCATCAAAATGATGTGTCTAATAAATTGGCTAAAGCTAAAGGCCGGCAGATTAACCTCTAAAGTTAATCTGGAGCGGCGTTGAATAGCTTAGCAGTTAAAATGACTGCCTTCTTATCCCAGGGTCCTGGGTTCTTATCCTGTCATAGCAGGACTTTTTCTCACAACTTAAAACAACTCCACTCCCTAAGCCTTATAATTTGGTTTATAAAGCATTATTCTATCCTGTACGTGGCGAGTGTACTTGCTGTTGGATGTAGAGGAAATTAAAAAAAAAAAAATTGCACTGTCATTGTGTTCAAATCCAAAATGGTGGTCAGTGATATCTCAGTTGCAGTAGAGAGGCATTCAGTAGTCAAATTCCATCCTTCCAAAGTGACAAGGGTTGAAGTAAACCACAGCAACGAGGTAAAGCCTACCCTTTGAAAAGTGCAAATGAACAAGACGTGTACAGAATGGGCCTCTGGTTTGAGTCCTTATTGATAAAAAATTATACCAACCAAACAATGCTTTAGGACAATTTTGAGCCAGTGGGTTTATGCTGCAGCGCCCTACCTAATTACTGCACAACCACTCAACTAGATTTTCTTTCGGTCTCAAAATGTACTTAATGTTGATGGGAATGTCATTATGTCATCTTGACACAGAGATTGTGTCTTATCACCAGCGTGAAGGCTGGTGTGGGGGTAAATATTCCAAGCAGACATAATTTATATAAATATTCATCTATTAGGAATTACATTATTAAAAATTTTTCAGAGGGTGACTGTTTATGTAAACATTACATTTCACATCGCGAAACTCATGGTTCTATTTGCGAGACTAGTATAGTAATCGCCATGTTCATATTATATTGTACAAACCTTGAGGGAAAAAATTCTGTACACAGAAGCAAGGAACACTTCTTGGTAAACATTAAACCGGTTCAAGATGTTGATAGTACGCCAACTCTCGGTGTTGTTATCATTTATGAGATCATATAAACCTTTAAATAAAAAATGCTTATTATTATTGATTTATTTAATATTCGCTCAATCAATTTTCATTTTCCAAGTTCAGTGACTGTATGAAAAAAATAAACCACATTTATCTTAATTTGACAGTGTTTTCATTGTAGGTTTGAAATACAAAGAAATGTGCCTGGGTTGAAAACACAAAGAATTAGAAATTACTATTTGGCCAAGTTAAGTAGTTTCTCGTCCTAATATTTAAAAAAATAAGGAGAATGAGAGCACTTTTTTTTTATTCCGAGAATTTGGTGAGGCAGAAAAAATGGATGCGCGAGGGGATGAGAAACTAGAAATTTTTTTTGTTTGACCGTAAAGTTTAAATTCAGAATGAATGCTATAGTCTGCAAGTACTGAACTGATGTTAATGACAATGATATACCTTCTGATATAGATGGACTAAGTACCATTTGCTTGTAGTAGGAATAGTAAAGACCTGCTTCTGTCCGAAATGAAATCTCTCGTTCAACTTCCTGTAAAATATCAAAAAGAACATTCTCTCTCTAGTTTTTATAACATAATTATGTACTGTAATGTATGTTATTATGAATATAATTATCAATGTTTTGTTAAATGGTACAATGATTTTAATGTGATGATGAAGACAATGATAATTATGAATATGATCATAATGATGATGATGAAAATATGATATGATGCCAATATGATGGTAATTATTATCAAAAATAATGAATATTCAAAAAATAATTATGCCAAGGAATGATGATTTGAGAAAGATATAATATTAATAACAAATATGATGTAAGATGATGATTATGATGATTAATGATATGAGAAAATATGATGAATATGTTACAACAATTATGAAGTTGATGATAGCAACCACAAAGATGATAATGATGATGACGATGATGATGATGATGATGTTGATGATGATAAGAATATGAAGATGATGATGATGTAGACCGTGGGTTGAGGCTCCAAAATCGGCTTAGTTTACGAATTCTGTGACCCACCAATCCGCGCTACTTGGCATTCGCACAAAAATGTCAATACTATTTTATTGAAACATAATATAATTGTCGGCAATCGTAAATTTGGGGAAACTGTAACCAAAAATGAGAATTTATCTTCGAAAAAATAATGTCGTTCACGAAAGCAGTACCCAATCACAGCACACTTACCATATCTGTTAAGCATTGATGAGATGCTATTAGCCAATCACAAACGTTCTTGTAAACTCAGTAACTAATGTAAACAATGTCGCGAGGAAAGTGAAAATGTGTAGCAATTTGGACGAAAGTTCTCCGGTTTTAGTGGAATATTTCAATATGATATAAATAATACCAGCCTTTAAATAAAATACATTGGTAATAGTTGTAAGATTTTAGAGGTAGTAAATTGCATTTCCCGTCTTCTGTCGACTGTCATACCATAGTTGTTTAAACCAAAGTCGACCGTGCTGTAATGAATGTGTATTGTATTACTTATCTAGGCCTACATATGCATAGTAGGAAGGGCAAGAAGTAATGTTTATCAACTTTGAATGAGACAGGAAATTCCTGTAAATATATAATATATTTTGATTCTATTTGGAATCGCTTTTTTTTTTTTTTTTCTATAATTAAAAAAAAGTACATTTTAAAAGAAAACTGAGGCTGAATTACTTAAAAAAATAAGAACACAT
>NW_022682587.1:528414-544703 GCF_011630105.1 Anneissia japonica | reverse complement strand
CCTCAGTTAAGCCAGTTACATCCCATCAGCACTTTCATTATCTCTCTGATCACTCACTGGGTATATACATTAACTACACAACAGTAAACACAAGGTTGAAAGAAGTTTATGACAAAAATCTGAACTTTATTATGAATATTATTGAAACACTGTAGCACATCATATACCTACACAGAACTGCTTTAAACATAGTTGAATATAGAGTTCAATCCAATCCACTTATAAACATGTGTTAAATATTACAATTATATAATATCAATGTAGCCAACCAGCATAAACAATTTAAAAGAAACTAGAAATAATGAAAGTTTTGCTGTATTCATTATCATTTATCAGCAAGTACTGTTCTGTTATTTTCTTCTTTTCATATTGCATTATAAAATACAATACAATGCAATTCAAAAGGTCAATGCAAATTTTTATAAAGAAAATAAATGTGTTGTTGATAAATGTTCATACAAGGAAAAACTTAAAATATTATTGTCTTTTTACAAAAAAATACATGGGAGAACATGACTTCGACCAGGAAGCACTTCTATAATTCTTGACTTCAGCTTTCAGGTGATGCAGAATGAGCATTTGCTTTGGCTGTGGTTCATCAAGTGAGATGTGTATAAGAGACAGCCATTCACTTGATTCTGTGGTCTGTGAAAATTAATTAAACAAACTAATTCAAAGAGCTTATCAATGCTACTTTGATGGTTTTAATGATCAAATATGTATTTAAATTGTTTCTTTTTAATCAAAGATTGTTTTCCAAAAAAAAAAATAAAAGAAAAATAAGTAGTATCAGTATAATACAATATTAAATGCATGTGGTGATGTTTAATTGGACATCAAAGTGTTGATAAATATTATTTGCTTAAGTCAGTTTTGATACCTATTAATTAATATATTTTTTGTTATGTTGTGTCTAAGGATTCCTATGTAGATAAAGCATACTGTACTATTAATATAATAATTTTGTTATATTCTTTTCATGAAGACATTAGGATCAAATTAAGCCTGAATTACTTAGTCTAAGCACAGTCACTGAAGGGCACATCCCCACCCCAAAAAACTGAATTGATTCAATTTGTGTAGTAATTGTTCTTGGTAGACAATAGTAAATAGTTGCTATATAATTGTGGATTGATTTGATTTGTCTTCATGGTCAGTTGTTTATGCTGGGTCGATTCATTGCCAACATTATTGTCTCAATATCCCCATAAAAAAAATGATTAGTTTATCATCCCCGCGCGCATCTCTTTTGACGAAATCGCAATTTTTTTTTTTTTTTTTTACTAGATTTTTTTCATTGAAAAAACGATCGTTTGTTCGTCAAAAACAAATTTTAAGGCTGGTGAATAATGATTTTCGATCTTTAGAGTAGTCGCCAAGTAACAATATCTATTTATAGGCGATCTTTTTCATACTGCGCATGTCCACAAAGAAATCTCGAAGTTTTGCGCGCTAGCTTTGCTCTCTCTATAATAAATATCTAGGATCTCGATCCACCCTGTGGTGGCTGGATTTTGTGTTCAGCATGCCGCTTATTGTCATGCAAATCAGGGAAGGAATAAAAGTTGTCAAGGATTGGTTCGCGAAGAAAATACCAGAAGATTGTACGGTCAATGAGGTTTTTAATTCATTTAATTCTGGGGATATTGGCGGAGGAAGAGACCTAGTAAAGCATGTTCAAATACATGCAGCATGTAAAGTAAAGATTATTATTATTATTTCAAATTCTATTTATTATTTATTTCACCTTGTCAACTTTTATTTATTAAATATATTCACCTTGTCAGCCTTTATTGAGTTAATATGTTTTCAATTTATACTCTACATTGTTTTATCAAAACATATTGCAATATCCTAACATCAGACTTTTAAAGATGTTACTGGAAAATTATACAATGCATTGTTAAAATATTCCATCACACTAGGCCTCCTATTTATCACCTAATGAATTGTCTCCTGACTACTGTACGGTACATACAGTAACTAAAAGTATCTTTCTACCTTCTTTCTCCATGTTTTGTACATACAGTACCTGTCTCTTATACACATCTAGATGTGTATAAGAGACAGGTATTATTTTATGTACCTTGCAGTGGTTATTACCATCCACTTTTATTGATTTTGATGGGATGGGTAATTTCAGCATTCATCTGTCTGGAGGAAAACACACACACTTTACTGATTTCCTAACAGGAAGTTAATAAATGGTAAAACTTTTAGCAATTTCGAAAGAGATAACCTGGAATAAATTATAAGGAAAACTCAAAACCAAGTAATTTAGACAAGAAATTAAAAAAAAAATCATGGACAAACTCAAAAGCAATTAGAAGACAAGATAACCTGTTGAATCATGGGAAATACTTAAAATTTAGCAACTAACACTTGAAGATGAGCCAAGAAATGCTTGTGTTGCAACTTGCTGTAGCAAACTTTAATAGGGCCTACCAATTACGACTAGGTAACGCACACAGAAAATTGACCCACTGGATATACACCTGTCTCTTATCCACATCTAGATGTGTATAAGAGACCTGTACACAATGCTGTAGCTAGGATTTTCAAACTGTGTGGGACAATATAAAGGGTGGACCCACTTTACACGTAAATTCAAATGAAGTGGACCAATTTTCTTAAAAGTTGACCCATTTTACGCAGGAATATGAATAATCTGGACCCATTTTCTTAAAAATTGACCCGCTTTTACACAAAATATGAGAAATCTGGACTCATTTTTCAAATGTGAGAAGCTAAAAATTTCCTCCGATCCGACTTACACCAATTAGACTAATATTACAAATTGGCATGAGAATTCTAAAAATATCAAAAGTAATTCGTAAATGTGAATAAAAGCAATGTAGATATTTAATTGTTTCATCAAGTAAAGAAGGTACAGTTTGTATGCTCATCTTTATGCAGCTAATTATTTTATTCAAGGATTCATAGGACCACAACATCACAGAAGCTCCATATACAGTATAGGGTCTGTGACATGATGTTATCCGCTTAATGACAGCTGTGATCACTATAATTGGCTTCAGCAAGTAACTAATTGGAAAACAATTCCTCAATTAGGCTATAAAATTACAAGAACTTACAAGCTGTGCTCATCAAACACTAACAACCAAATCAATGAATACCACAAACAACTTGATACTAGAGTAACAACTCTCAATCTGTTACATTTCTGGGGTTCTTGTGTCTATTGCGCCCTCAGAGGCATAGACACTACGTTATCGTCTAGCAGTTAAATCAGGTGGAGGCTGTCTCTTATACACATCTAGATGTGTATAAGATTACAATTTAATAGTATTGACATTTTTGTGCAAAAGCCAGGTAGCCCGGATTGGTGGGTCACAGAATTGAACGTTTTCGATCCTCAACCCACGGTCTAATGAGGATGATGGTGATGATGATGAAAATAAAGATAATAATGATGATGAATTGATAATAAAATTGACAATAAAATACCAATTATCGATGTTTCTTTAATTATAAGTCAATATTTTGAAAATACACAAGAAGGAAGACTTCACAAAAGTTATAAAAGGGGTGTTAGAGAAAGTCAACAACCCGATTAAAGAGAAAATGCAAACAATTAATCAACTGAATACCCTTGGCAGTTCAATCTCACCTTAATATTTGAAAACCAAAGTCTGTTCTCATGTAATGTGTACAGGAAGATAGCAAAATGATATCCAATATATAAGCTGATTACGACACCAGTAAAATAATAAATAATAGAAAACCAAGGTGGCTTTGCTAATGGGCCCATCTCAGATTGCTGGAACCTTCCATTATATCCCACAGGGGTTTTTCCATTACTTCTTCTGCCATTTACTCTCGTTGAATTTTCTGCTCTATGTTGCGTTCTCTTGCGTAGTTTTGACATAATTACAGGTCAATGCATTCTAGACCAGACACAATTTGATACTATGAATAAATTTGTGTGATAATCATGTATTTTGGATACTGCTAATTAAGAAAACAGCTACTGTACATCTATAGGCCTACTTCTATGCTATCAATAATTAAGGAAAAGTGCATTACATAAAGACTAAGAAAAGGGCTATGAAATTAAGCCTAGAAATGAAACCAGACTACTAATGAAGAATATTGTCATCACGTATATTGCTACATGATGCTACTAAGTTTCTACTAAGTATAAATATATTATAAAGTATCTCATAAATTTATAAAGATTATAGATAAAATTTCATTGTCCATAAAAATAATAAAAATTGGCAGGCAACAACCAAATCAATGTAGGTACTGGTAGAGAAGTGAATTAATACTCACTACCACTGGTGGCTTTAGGAGTAGGAGTAAGGGGGTAAACTATCCAACATGGGAGGGGGGTCTTACAATTCATGGTAAGGACAAGGGACACAGAACCCTGGTAAAAGTACAAAAAATGAACCTTTGTAGGGGTAAAATCCCACTGATGAATCATCTCATTGGGCATACAAAGAACATAGTAATTTTAAGCTGTTTATAATGTTTCGTAACATTAAATTGTTGGTCCAAAGAGTTTGATAAAGGGTATTTAAGCTCTCCCCTACTACTGATCGCATATGCTCACTACCTACAGCCAAACCAAATCAGACATTAGAACATAACTGAGTCAACCAGTTAACCAACTAAATCAGACTTAACTGTAAATTTATACAGTACACTGTACACAATGCTGTAGCTAGGATTTTCAAACTGTGTGGGACAATATAAAGGGTGGACCCACTTTACACGTAAATTCAAATGAAGTGGACCAATTTTCTTAAAAGTTGACCCATTTTACGCAGGAATATGAATAATCTGGACCCATTTTCTTAAAAATTGACCCGCTTTTACACAAAATATGAGAAATCTGGACTCATTTTTCAAATGTGAGAAGCTAAAAATTTCCTCCGATCCGACTTACACCAATTAGACTAATATTACAAATTGGCATGAGAATTCTAAAAATATCAAAAGTAATTCGTAAATGTGAATAAAAGCAATGTAGATATTTAATTGTTTCATCAAGTAAAGAAGGTACAGTTTGTATGCTCATCTTTATGCAGCTAATTATTTTATTCAAGGATTCATAGGACCACAACATCACAGAAGCTCCATATACAGTATAGGGTCTGTGACATGATGTTATCCGCTTAATGACAGCTGTGATCACTATAATTGGCTTCAGCAAGTAACTAATTGGAAAACAATTCCTCAATTAGGCTATAAAATTACAAGAACTTACAAGCTGTGCTCATCAAATACTAACAAGCAAATCAATGAATACCACAAACAACTTGATACTAGAGTAACAACTCTCAATCTGTTACATTTCTGGGGTTCTTGTGTCTATTGCGCCCTCAGAGGCATAGACACTATGAATATCGTCTAGCAGTTAAATCCGGTGGAGGTGCATGATGGGTACTACTACCATGAGGTGGGGGGGGGTGCCCTAATAAACGAGGTAGGGGGGCACCCTAATAAAAAAAAAAAACGAATGAAGTTAGCATGGAATCGAGCATGCGTCATGGAAACGCAGCATGCATTTGATAAAAATGCCTTTTATGGTATTTTGAAGGAAGTCCTTTACAACGTGATAGTACTTTTTAATATTACACAATAATGTACAATAATAGGCAGTAGCCATGCACTTCTGCTGGGAGCCTATTTTTTTTAGTATGGTAGTTTTTCTGTAACAGTTCTGTTTAAAGTCATTTACTGTAAGTGGCGGATCCATGAATTTAAAATAGGGGGGAGGGGGTGGGGGCCTAGAAAGTTAATCTTACAGATGAAGAGTCAAGATTACCTCTGTAACTACCAAACTTTTATGTGTATGGTTTTTAGTCTTAAAATGTTTATCTAGATTGCACGAAACGTCCCTTCCAGAATGTACAAACTTTCATTTTTCCTGGGGATGTGGGGTCATGGAGGATATATGGAAGTGGACTTACATGACGTCATGGTGCTATAAAAAACAGATGATGACATAATAGTTTATCTTGTCTTCCAATGTTCTGGGCATAATAACCTAGTAGGATGTCTGAAGATTTTTATCACAATTAAAACAAATTCTTTCACATGTGAATGTTGGCCAGGGAGGGGGAAGGGGGGGTGTGATATATTATGTTATTATACTTTGCTTTTTGTATAAGATCATCAGGTAACCTCCAAAAACTATAACCAACCATATTTTAGGTCATTACCCACAGTTCTCAGGGCAATATATTAAGCTACAACACACTAAAGTGCAATGCATTAATAGTATTATTTTATGTACCTTGCTGTGGTTATTACCATCCACTTTTATTGATTTTGATGGGATGGGTAATTTCAGCATTCATCTGTCTGGAGGAAAACACACACTTTACTGATTTCCTAACAGGAAGTTAATAAATGGTAAAACTTTCAGCAATTTCGAAAGAGATAACCTGGAATAAATTACAAGGAAAACTCAAAACCAAGTAATTTAGACAAGAAATTAAAAAAAAATCATGGACAAACTCAAAAGCAATTAGAAGACAAGATAACCTGTTGAATCATGGGAAATACTTAAAATTTAGCAACTAACACTTGAAGATGAGCCAAGAAATGCTTGTGTTGCAACTTGCTGTAGCAAACTTTAATAGGGCCTACCAATTACGACTAGGTAACGCACACAGAAAATTGACCCACTGGATATACACTGTGCATTACAGTGGTATGGTTATACCTGGATTCCAACATGGTTTTGATGTGAATACGGGAATGAACTAATAAATCTAATTTTTATTTGTTTTGTGTTCCTTTGCTTGTTTATTTTATTATTAGCTGATCTGTGGCGGAACAGTGGCGGAATTAAGGGTAGCGCAGCCGCCCCCTTAATGGTCTAGACTCTCCATTTTAGTGAATATCCCTATTCTATCTCGAATTCCACCACTGCTGAGAATTTAAGTCAATATTTGAATTACCTTATATTTAATAAGTTAGGTTTCAATTAAAAATTAGAACAAGAATATATTTTACTTATTAAAATCATCCTAAATTGCTACTATCCATTTAAATTTAATTGCTCAGTTGCCAAATAATTTAAAGATTTTTTTAATAGTAATAATTATTCTGTAAGCTAGCAGAAAAACAGTTTTTCCTGTAACAATAACAAACATTTTTACGGTGTAAATTTAAAATTAATTAATTTATGAAATGTTTAAGCAGAGGCGCTGCGTGAAATACCCAAGGGGACACAAGGTACAACTAACATGAACTTGGGATAGGTTTACAGACACACTACTATACACTCTACACAATATTACAGTTAAATGTAATTTACGAAGATAGATTTCAGCAGATGTGCAACAACAACTGACCTTTTTAAAGTATATGAATACAAAATTGCAAACTCATGTAATTGGGTAAAAAATAATTGCTTGAAAACAACAGAATTAAAAACTCCGATTATAGCAAAGGCAAAACTTTTTTATATAGGCCTATTATTTTGTTTAGCAGACTTAAAACATCTTACCTCTGCCTACCTCAAAGATCCTGACCTAAATTAATTAATAAATCATCAATCAATTAATCAATCATTCTTTAATTGTACACACAGTACATTTTTTTTATGTTACAATGTATAGTGCTTTGTCAGTGTCCACTGGTCAGCTAAAGCACAGTATGAATAAACACTTAATGAAAATTATACAATGCATTGTTAAAATATTCCATCACACTAGACCTCCTATTTATCACCTAATGAATTGTCTCCTGACTACAGTACAGTACATACAGTACAACTAAAAGTATCTTTCTACCTTCTTTCTCCATGTTTTGTACATACAGTACACATTGAATAACTGACTAACAGTATCTATCAATGAAATATTTCTTCTGAAGAAAAAGTAAAAAGCAAACACAACATACGAAAACCTGAATCTAAAAAACGTCAGAAATAATATATATTATCCAGAGCACAAGAGAATAAATATTACCCCTCCTCGTTGAAGTTTCACAGCTGGTATGCCAGTTTCACTGGCTGCAACAGACAACCAGGGCACTGGAACATTCCATTTTGACTGAGGGAACTAGATAGAAAATATATCTAATACATGAAAGTACTGTATGTTTTATAATCCTAAATCCCCTATCATTTATATTTTTTAAGATCTAATATTATCACATTAATTACTATTATATATTATTTAAATTATTTCATTCAAATCCAAAAATAATACCAGTACATACATGAAGATGAAATGACAAAAAATAAATAAATTTAAAAAAATGTTTACATCTGACTGAGAATAAATATAATTTTTCTATAATATTCCTACATCCACAAATTATAAAATTGAGATATCAGGGGTTGCCGCACCTCTTCCCCAACAGTCCATGAAAGATGTGCCAGTTTCCACGCCCAGCCTAGCCCCGCATTTCTCCGACAGAGTTTACTGCGAAAAGTCACTGAAAACAAACAAAATTATGATGGGCCTGCATATTGCAGCCAATCAAACTGAAGTATTGAGTTCACGTTCAAGGAATACAGTATGTTGATTTAATGCGAGCCAACAAAAAAATACCATAGCTCGTAAAAAAAATTCTGCAGCTCTACGAGTAATCTTTTAAAATAAGAGTCCAAAATACAAAGAACACTAATGGAAGCAAGATCTGTATCACTGCTTAAATACAGCAATTTATAACCATAATATTTCAGAGCTCTCAGAGCTCAAGTTTGCTTAATAGTACTATATAAGTTAAAAGACAAGACATTTTAAGAACCCAAAATAAAGATAACTGAGTATACTACACTGTACACAGTGCAATCAATAATTACTGCTTCTTGGTCCTTTGTAGTCGACCTGTTGTATACTTTGTTCAATGCCTGGAATCAATATTCAAATGTTCATTAGCACAACCAGATGTATTCTGCCTTGTGTACATTAAATAACTTGCACTATAAAATATTCAATATATGAATAGTCCATTTTGTTTTAATTTTAACAGCAAGTTTAATTTTGCTTGAATGTTATATCTTTGTTTTATGGTCTGATATTACCAGTCATTATTGATTAGATGCAGCCACTTTACATGTATTTGGGCTGAAGCTTCATGAGCCACTTCACAGAACGTCAATAGTGCAAGCTGGGGCAGGGGTGGCACCAGGGCCTGACCCCCTTCCCCGGTCATGGAGAAAAAAAAAAACACTATTTGTCTATTAGACTGCAAAATTTTTAAAACTAGAGTTATAAATAATATTGATACATTTATTATTAATGACTTACGTTAACATCTATTAATCATTTATTTTATAACATCATTTATTATTAAATTTTAAGATTAATCTATCATATTGAAATATGGTTGTATTTGAGTTATTATAATACATTAATAAAAGTTACTTATTATTATAAGTCTGATTAATCTAAAATAATGATTGCGATTCTTTGTGACTTAAATTAAAACTGTTCATAGTATTTAAATTACTGTAGTCGCGCGAATAACCCCCCAGGCACTTAAAATATTTTTTTACACTTTTTGAGGGGCGCTTATTCAAATGGGGTGCTTATTGAAACGGGACGCTTATAAAAAACAGTGTAAATTGAGGGGTGCTTTTAGAAATAGATCAAGATCGAGGGGTACTAATGGGAACTTATTAAATTCAAGAGGCACTTTTTGAATGAAAAAAAATTATATATTGGACATTACAAATGGTGGTGCAACGGAAAAGACAATCGTCCAGAGAAAATGGCTCATGACAAGAATGCTGTGGATATTTACATAACAGCAGAATAGCAGATGCAATTAGTGGTGGTGGGTAGTGCTTAGCTTAGCCATCGGCTGATTGAGACTAGCAGGATGGCAGGATCATTGCAGGTTTTCTTAAAAACTTAGATGAGAATGTGTTAAAGGTGCAAATTAACAAAAAAAGAAAAAGAGGTGTAGGACTAAGCCTAGTCAAATATGTAAGAAGAGGAAAGTTGGAAAAATACAGTCTGCCCAGGGATCAGAGCTCTCATTTTGTCCAAGAGAAATATCCTTGTTTTGATATTGACCCGGAAGAATGTGATCCACTCTGCAGCTCAAATCATGTCAACAACCACAGTCTCATGATTAATTGGATTACTAACTTGCTAAAAAGGAAGACTGATGATATTATATGTATTCAAATTATACGCTTATTCGAGAGGGGCGCTTATTTGCGCGAGTACGGTACTATTAATTTCATGATTATGATTCTTGTTGACTTCCTGTACATTCTGTTCATTATTTTTAACATTATTAATAATAATGATAAATGTATAACAATATTGATTATAATTCTATTTGAGTCTAAATCTGTTTAATCATTTTATGTAACTTTAAGTGTTTATATCACCCTCTTACCAAGGAAGTATCATTATTTACTATAGTAACAGAAAAATGTAAAGAAATGGTTGACGTAATTTAAAATGAACAAAAGTAATATGAATATAAGAAATGTTCAGTTGTCCTGTTCTTACTCCCTGTGGTCCAATAACAAGGCAATACATAAGCCTCTTTGCGACCTTTCACCTGCGTGAAAGGACTTGGCCAATTATCAAATGCTGATTGGTATAATAAGTCATTTTTAGTAGTAAAATCCTGCCCGAGTCACTGTAATATCAGTATATTGTGTCGGAAGTACTAGTCAAATAAATTGCAGTCTACAGAAGTATTGTCTACATCCCTGGTTCTTAAAAGGCAGCCCGCAAGTCAAATTTTTTTTCAAATATATTTAAAGAAACTAAAATTAATAACCATTGAATGAAAATTTTGTCAATGAAGTGAAGGCCAAAACACAACACTGGGCCAATGTGAAGTAGGGTTGACCCTACCCAGATCTAGAATTAAATCTGTTACCATCCAATCGACAAAAGCCAAAAGATTGGTAGTCCTAGTTCAGCTAAATATGACACAGCAAATTTAAAATAAAAACTTTATCAGAGACTTTTTTTTATTATGAGTAGACCCGAGATTATACAGGCGAAATGTTTTGAGGCTTTAAAGCCCTGATATTTGGTGGATATAGGATAGGTGAAATCACACACAAAATACTGATTCTCTGCCACACTTTTAATTTTAACTTCACGTTTGGTTTAAAAATACTCCTACAGGATTACTTTTACCAGGGAGTTGTTTTATGGATGACATCCGAGCAGGGAACAATATTTGGTTAGGCATAAGAAGCAAGGTCAATATAATACTAAAATAGAAAAAAAATATCTAGTTTTACGTTGATAGGGAAAAAAAAGACCAATTCAGGCACTCATTCATTCAGGGTACTTCACCCACAGTTATACTTGCACAAAGAAAGGAAGACATGACAAGTTCTATTACCACCAGTCACCAACAATATTAAACGTCCAACAACCCTGAAAAATATTTTTTCATATGCCGCATTCAAAGTACTGCTTTATTATATCATATAATGGTGAAAAATTGTAATGAATTTAGTGTCCTAATATTGAGCTATAGTACAATTGAAAATAGAATAGAATTTAAAATTGCCAAAAAAACGTCAAATGTCTATGTGGCAGACAAGGGCCATCGGCCACAACATCTCAGAATTTTACCTTTAGTTATGTAGCAAGATACTAGAAACTTTGGCCTGTGACATCAAATCTAAAAATAATTTTGGCCCTTCAAACTAGGGGTCTACATCGTTAAAATCTAGGAAGAATATTCAACATTGAATTGCTCAATTAAAAGTTCCAATGAGATTAAAAGAATGACTTTTATTTGTATAATTGAAAAGAACTGTTGTTTTGCCAAAAATGTCTCGATGTTTCGATTGAGTTGTTTCAATCGTCATCAGAAATAATATCTGCATAGAGTCCAAACAAGGAATTCAGATTTTGCTGAAGAATTACAGGCTTTTTATTAAGAAATTCCTTAAAGTATAAAACAAGTCCTTCAAGCCAAGGTAACATACTGAACCAAGTATATAAGAACCAGAGGACAGATTGTGTTTCATATAGTTACTGTTCTAGTATTACTAAAGGGAAGGGTGCTGGCGACTATATGTGAGAGCGCGCATTTTGGGGTATTACTAGAGACTATTCAAGACCACACTGAGCACATCTGATGCATTTATTTGAATGTGGTTTAATATTCGATTGTCATTCCATTAGTGGTGGGCTATCCACTGTTTGGATGTGTGATGAAATAAAATAAAATTTCTCGTTCAGTGTTTAATTGACTAAATTATACTTCTCATCTATGACAGTAAAAAGACACCATATAAAATGTCTCGATGTTTCGATTGAGTTGTTTCAATCGTCATCAGAAATAATATCTGCATAGAGTCCAAACAAGGAATTCAGATTTTGCTGAAGAATTACAGGCTTTTTATTAAGAAATTCCTTAAAGTATAAAACAAGTCCTTCAAGCCAAGGTAACATACTGAACCAAGTATATAAGAACCAGAGGACAGATTGTGTTTCATATAGTTACTGTTCTAGTATTACTAAAGGGAAGGGTGCTGGCGACTATATGTGAGAGCGCGCATTTTGGGGTATTACTAGAGACTATTCAAGACCACACTGAGCACATCTGATGCATTTATTTGAATGTGGTTTAATATTCGATTGTCATTCCATTAGTGGTGGGCTATCCACTGTTTGGATGTGTGATGAAATAAAATAAAATTATTTTTTGTTCAGTGTTTAATTGACTAAATTATACTTCTTATCTACAGTAAAAAGTCACCATATTCCAGTCCAGCCACATTCAATCCATGACCAATAGGCCAATCAGCCACTAAATTGTATCATTCATGTTCTAATTATCGTTGGGCTAAATTTCTCAAACAATGTAATACCTGAAATGTATACAATGTCAACAGTTCAAATATTGAATTTTATTGATAAGTATATGTAGCAAAGACAAGCCAAACCAGTCACTCGTCGCAAATCGTGTTTCAGAGAAAATGGCCAAAACATGCTGGAATGTCAAATTTTTAAAAATCTATTTTATTGCACTAAACTAACCTTTATATATCCTGTCTCTTAACTTTATATATCTACACATCATTCTATGCTGTTATTTTCCCCATTTTCAATGTTAAAACAATACTTTTTAAGGATTTAAAGATAGTTTCTGCATGAGAAATGCCTGAAATCATAAACTTTGACAGCTAATTTCTCATATACTGTTCTTTAAACAGCTGTGTGGTTAAACACTTGTAACTTCATAAGGAAATGTCCGATTTGAATGATTTTTTTTACCATTTTATAGCTATTATTTTACTCTCTAACACTGTATTAATAACTCAAAATCGATTTTTGCGACGAGTGACTGGTTTGGCTTGTCTTTGCCACATATTACAAAAGCATTAACCCAGATTATTACAGTACGGTAGATGATCTAATAAGTGGCTCTCCTGAATAAACAACTCTCTTTGACTGCCACACTAAACAAATTTGTAAGTATTGTACTGTACTGTAGTTACTGTAGTTAAAAACCTCCTCATATTGCTTTATTTACCGCCATGGCCCGACACCCATTCAATATTTCTATTAAGCCACGGAAAATTGTGTACCTGTGGAATATAGAGTATTACATACAATAACATCTTCTTCTGTATAGTTTATTGTATTTTATGATAATATTGTTGTTATTAGTATTTATTTAATGTATTATAATTAGGATTTTCACTAATTTTTCATAGTATATATTTAGTCTTCTTCTACTTATTTTTTTTTTTTTTTTGGATTAAAATATAATTTTTTACTAAAAAGGGCCCCTGAATATCAGCTTCCCTTCAAGGAAGCTGGAAGGGTTACCCTCCTTTAACATTGATGAAATAAAAAAAAATAATAAATACTGAAAAATTACATTCATTGTATGTGTTTGTATATTAATTGCTAGTATTACTCATCTGGTCAAATATTTCTATCTCAGTTAGTGATATGCTTCCTGATGTTAAACTTATGATTCAACTCACCATTATCTTTGAAAACCAAAGCCTGTTCTCATGCAACGTCCAAATGTACAGGCTGTAATGATAACCAATAAGAATCACCAAAGCAGTACCAACAACTAAGCTCAGTGTCTTCAGAAACCATGTCAAAACATCTGCAGTAACCGCTTCATCTTCTAACGTTTCATCTTCTGATTGATCGGTCTGGAATGACTCTTCTTCGGAATGCTTGTCTTTGGTGGCGGTAGTTGTTGAGGAATCGTGATTAATGCCATCTGGAGCGTCTCCTCTGTTGTTACTAGTTACATCATCTTTGTCATCAGATGATTTTCGTTGTTGTAAACGTGAGCTTCTTCTCTGGCGCACTTTCTCAGACATTATGTGCTGTAGGTGATAAGAATCAACTTTCAGTTTATGCAACAAACAACAGAGTCAAACTGTACTACTCTGTACTACTCAGCTGTCTTGTCCATTGAAACTTTTCTAGACCTGAAATTCATAATCTAACAGAAATCAATTTTTATGGCAATTATTATAATTCATAACTCTAGGCTATGTTACTCCAGGTCAGTAAAATAAATAATTGTTCGCATGACTGATTAATTCTTATTTAAATCATGAGTGGAAAATGTAAACAAGTCACCGACTTCTTTATTTACTTGCAGCCACATTAGCTACTGTATATTGCCTTGGTGTTTTAGGTGCAACCAGGGAGTTGTTATGGTGCAACCATATATATATATTTATAGGTGGTGCAAACAAAAAAAAGGTTAAATGTAATCATGGATGAAGGTTGAATGTGCAACGTGCTGTCTGTAGCTCTAGGCCCAAGGAAGTCATACCGTGTCATTCAAGTAACAGAAACATAAAATACATACGAGGCTAGGCCTAGGTCTAGTTGTTAGTCAGCAGGGCTAATAACTCTGCTCTTAACCAGGAAGGTGCTCCTCACTCATTGATTTATCCGATTCCTCCTGCAGTGAATGTGTCTTATCTTTCTATAGGCCTACATATAGTTAGGCCTCTAGGAGACTAGGTCCTCATCTTATATCAATCATCACAAAAAATTCCATAAAATTGACCTTTACCGCACATTTACCTTAATTAAACCATTCAAGCTTGTGACAAAGACACCTTAGTAACTATTTATTATACTGTACACAGCTAAGTTTGGTTTATTTAATTACAACAAAATTAACGCTTCACTTCACCTTTTGTATCTTTTTTCCCAGGTGGACGTCTACTCGAGCGAGTAGTTTGCTGTCAACTCGCATTAAATAGCGCCAACTTGCGTCTTGTGGTGATCCAACTTTTTTTTTCAAATGCATTATTTTCAAGATTTAAAATGCAATTTATTTATCCTCATGAAAATCATTTGGCCATTGGCATAAAATACATATGTAAATACAAAAAAAAAGAAGAAAAAAATAGAAAATGTCACAAATTATCTAAAACAATCAGGTCCTAGCTAGGCCTATATCATAGGCCCATGATGTGTAATATAGTGTTATAGATATAAATAAATAAATAAAAACAAACAATACATAATAAGGCCTATTATATAACCACATCGGAAATATCTTTGGTCCAACCATAGTGTTCTATTTTCTCTATGGTCCAACGACCTCGTCGTGGCGTCTGACGACAGGGGGTAGGAAAGAAAGAAGTCCAGAACTGTCCGACGGGAGGGCAAATCCCCCTCCCCCAGCTCCCCATCCCATCCCCCGCTGGCACCACCACTGCGTAGGCCTAATGCTGAGAAGTTTTTATCCCGGATTATATAGCAGTAAATTTCGATATTTCTGTTAATGTTATGGAATTGTTGTACTGTACCTCGTAAATGTGTATTGGGAAATGAAATGAATGAAAAAAAATTAGAACGCCCTCTAAATAATGGTTATTCTATTATTTATATAGGAAGATACTATTTTAAAGCTAGAATAGGAATTTGTTTTGCTGGATGGTACACATTACAAAAATATGGATTTATACATAAAATTAATTATTCATCTTTCTTATATTAATCTATAGCAAACTTCTGCAGCAGACGGGAAACAGAAGCCTGTGCCAATGCATATAATTACCCTTTATCAAATAGGAGATACATAGTGTACATAAGCTAAGGTTATTTGCACGACTACAGTATCTTGGCGCAATAATCTACAGTAACTGTACGCTGTCCACAAACTTATAAGCGCCGTCTTAATCATTCTTAATTGACACTCTAATTTTTCACCTCTCTCCTGTTTTGTTTTTTATTCACTTTCATTCATTTGTGTTTCTTTTCTTTTCTACCACTTTCTTTTCCGTTTCTTTTTTTTTCTGTTGTACTGGAAAACGTAGTGCTGAGACGAATATTAAATGCATGTCCTTTATACAAGTGCACAAC
>NW_022682587.1:524917-528039 GCF_011630105.1 Anneissia japonica | reverse complement strand
ATATATACACTCGCCACTGAGGAAGGACTAGTATTGTCTGGCTGTTTACTTACGTTTACTTTGATGCTAAATAGAAGCAGCCCATGATATTACTAACAATAATAATAATAATAATAATAATAATAATAATAATAATAATAATAATAATAATAATAATAATAATAATAATAGTCGTAATACAATTAAAATGATTGGGGGTGGTGGAAAAAAAGCAGTAAAACACTTTGAAATACAAAGCGAGGCTTAACAACATATGTAATAAAAGTAAAAAAAGAAAAAAAAATGCAAAATAATGATAATAATAATAATAAACATTAAAGGGGGGGGGGGAAGTAGCAATGGGAATATTGCATTTGCCAATGGGGACAATGCAGGAAATTATAACTGGGGGGGGGAGGAAGCATTAAGGGTCGTTTGCCGTTGTAAATGCTGTTGAGAAACCACTTCGGTGGAGGTAGACACGTGACAAAGAATATGGAATCGCGGCTCCAATATTGTGAGAGCAAGGAGGTTTTAATTGTATTTTTTGTCAAGTGGGATGAGGCCTATCATATGAGGCATTCCTCCCTGGAGCGCCGCTGATCATAATCCTGCCATAAGCGCTGGCGAAATCCTCAGCACTGACGGGACTATAACATTACAGTAGTATACACAAGGCCACCGTGTGGATAACCACTCCAAACATACACACTGCATCGCCATTTTTCGCTTATGAAATCACGCCCTACAGACTGACGAAAGTCTGTACAATAACTGTACACTACTGTTACAAAGGTACACATTTTCTTTGCATTTCATATTTTAAAATACATTTATGCCTATTAGGCAAATTGCGCTTAATAGGTGAAATCATGTTATTTGTTAAATCACTTTAATGGTACAAAATTAGTTAGGTCTTTTCTAAGCCTAGCTGCTACACATGCCTACTACCTAGCTAGGACGACCAAAGAGGTGCTGGCTCAGCCAGAGTCTGAGGGATGAGGTAAAAGAGAAGTAGGTGAGCGATGGTGCCTAGGGCTTTACTAACAAGGGCCTGGAGCAGGAAGAGGATAGAACACGCGCCGATGGCATGTCATCTCAGATAGGTCCAAGTAACCATAATTCGAGTCATAGCATAGAGCTGCTTCATATATTTTTTTTTCTATTTTTGATAGCCAGCAGAGAAATCAATTCAAAATGACTTAATAATAATAGTGAGCAGTTCCAGTGACAGTGTGTGAGTGGCCACTTTTGTGTGTACATGTAGTAGCAAAGAGTATAAATAGAACAAGAGAGCAAAGCCCCGTTCGTAAAAAAGTCACGCCTGTGTAGGACGCCCTCTAACGGTTGTATGTTCTTTTTATTACCCAGTGCAGCGCTGCGCAGCGCGGTAGAAGTAGGCCCGCTATAATAAACTCAGAAAGCAGAAAACAAAAGTACAGTATCTTGGCCTTGCGGAGAACAGATAAACAGACAAACCGACCGTGCGCGGTGGAGTACCGGGTAATAAAAAACATACAAGCGTTAGTTGGCGTCCTACACTAGCTGCATAGGGCGTATCGTTTTTTTACACTCTCAATGAGCGTTGTTGGCTCTCTTGTTCTATTTATACTCTTTGGTAGTAGCGTACAGTGCATAGGTTGGAGGATTGGAAGTGCCAGCGCAAGTAGCGGGTCAGAGGGTAACTTCCCTTCCCTGGTCGGAAAAAAATTAATTTGCTTGTCCAATTTTGATTCCCAGTTTCTCTAATAATACTTGTGGTCTAGGTCTAAAACACATTTTTAAGTCATACTAATGAAGCTATAATAAAACTCTACCAACCAACCAGGAATTTCTGGGACCCTGACCAACTTTGTAGTCTGCCCCTTGGTTTGTACCACCTGTCAGACTTGGTAGACCCCTGTGGGGAAATTTCTGGAGCCAACAATGGGGTGGGAGAGGTGACGGGAAGGTTATGGGAAGAGCTCGATAAGTGAGGAGGCGCTACATTTAAGTAGTGTTTAGAATAAGTTGATATATAATAATACATTTTAAATGCTTCAAAAGACCAGTAATTAGTCCTAGCTTGCTTGATCTGTCTTAAAGACAAAAATGTGATAGTTTCTTGAAAAAACGAAATATATTTAAATTGAATCATAATACTTTATTTATAGGCCATAATTTACATACTCAAGTTGTATGATACTATGGCTGATGACCGGGAAGTACTACGCGAGGTTTGGGAAGGAAGAATTCCAGCATGTTTTGATTTGGCATCTGATGAAGTGACATCTCCAGAAACACCAGATCCATTCTTTGTAAGTACCAGCCAGGATTCCATAAGAGGGCCACGCCGTAAAGTATTTTACTTGCGCAGAAGATACATAGAAAAAAATTTGGGCACAGAATGTTATACATTGGTTTTATATTGAGAGATAGATCAAGGCCTTAATTTTTGGCAAAATTTGCGCAGAAATCGACCTTGATTTTTCGAAAAATGGACTGATTTTTAGGCCTAAAGTTTGAGCAGAGGATATATTCCCTGTTCACACCTTATTTTACAGTTGAATAGGGGGTGGGGGGTTTCCTGTGAGAGCCACCATGTAGGTTCCCGGGGAAGAGTTCATATTGGGTGAGGGGTGAAGCCACCAGAAGCTGTTAAGAATTCTATCCTGTAAATAGTTTGTTTTTGATTCTCATTCTGATGGTTTTTGATACAAGGAGAGGAGGTGATATTGTTTATCAGAGATCCTTAAACAAGATGTTGTCCTATTGAATAGAATGTTAATAGTGGTGTAATAATGTAGGACTTTTCTTCTTTTTTTTTTTGCAGCTTCTTTTACCAAGGCTCAGTTATCTAACGTTAGTTACCGAAAAAGTTCAGAAACATTTTAAGAAGCATACAGAATCTGAAGAAACAGACGAGATGTGGTTCGACTTTGAAGGCCAGCCGCTAAAATGGTAAACCTTCTCTGATACGATAACAAGAAGAAAACAGCATACTTTCCTATTAATGCAAAACAGCTACGGTTCAAATACACAAATATGCTGAAGCTCACTGCCGCCTTGCTTTTATCCATACAAAATCAGTATTTTGTGCTAAATATTTCTGAATGGAAATTGGTTACAATATTTATTATTATTTTTATTATTACTACTATTAT
>NW_022682587.1:493346-524626 GCF_011630105.1 Anneissia japonica | reverse complement strand
AGAATTCTATCCTGTAAATAGTTTGTTTTTGATTCTCATTCTGATGGTTTTTGATACAAGGAGAGGAGGTGATATTGTTTATCAGAGATCCTTAAACAAGATGTTGTCCTATTGAATAGAATGTTAATAGTGGTGTAATAATGTAGGACTTTTCTTCTTTTTTTTTTTGCAGCTTCTTTTACCAAGGCTCAGTTATCTAACGTTAGTTACCGAAAAAGTTCAGAAACATTTTAAGAAGCATACAGAATCTGAAGAAACAGACGAGATGTGGTTCGACTTTGAAGGCCAGCCGCTAAAATGGTAAACCTTCTCTGATACGATAACAAGAAGAAAACAGCATACTTTCCTATTAATGCAAAACAGCTACGGTTCAAATACACAAATATGCTGAAGCTCACTGCCGCCTTGCTTTTATCCATACAAAATCAGTATTTTGTGCTAAATATTTCTGAATGGAAATTGGTTACAATATTTATTATTATTTTTATTATTACTACTATTATAATTATTATTATCATTATAAAAAATTTACGCTTTATTACACTTTGTTACATTATATTAAGTAGTAAAAATATTCAGTGTTATCAGCATTTGTTGTCCAGAGTCTTTTAAAGATGTATTGTCCCTTAAAAATGACAAAATATATCCTTTAAATATATTTAATTAATTTGCTCAAGAAGAAAACAGCATACTTTCCTATTAAATCAAAACAGCTACAGTTAAAATACACAAATATGCTGAATTTCACTGCATGCTGTGTGTTGCTTGCTTTTATCTATACAAAATCACTATTTTGTGCTAAATATTTCTGAATGGAAATTGGTTAAAATATTTATTATTATTTTTATTATTACTACTATTATTATTATTATTATCATTATAAAAAATTTACACTTTATTACACTTTCTTACATTATATTAAGTAGTAAAAATATTCAGAATTATCAGCATTCGTTGTCCAGAGTCTTTTAAAGATGTATTGTTCCTTAAAAATGACAAAAAATATCCTTAAAAAAATATTTAATTAATTTGCTCATTTTGCATTAACATAAATTATTAACTTGACAATGTAATCGAAAAAAGAAAAAAAAATGTATGATATATTTCTTTTTATATAGGCATTATCCAGTGGGTGTTTTATATGATTTGGTAGCTTCAAGTTGTACTCTACCATGGAAATTAACTGTTCATTTTAAGGTATAGTTAAGCGAGTTTTAGGTCATTGTAAATTTGTAATATACATCTCATTAAGTGCCCATTAATGCTAGTAAAAAATGATTACCTTCTAAAGCCATTTTCCTGTTTTAAAGCTTAAACATGTCCACTTCCTGAGCTTTATAATAAAACATTATACAGTTGAACTTGCCTAAGTCGAATCCAAAATGCCATTGAAATATTGTTCGACTTAGATAAAATTGGACTTACAGATTGTTAATAAATGGAAAACACAACCATTTGTCATTTAAAATTGGATTGACTTTGAAATTATTTGACTTAGGCGAGTTTAACTGTATACATCATTTCATCTTGTAATTACAATTGTCATTCTAGCGAAATCTCTGTCAGAGAAATGAAAACTCTGGGTCACGAAAAGTCTGCCACCCCATCATTGACCTGTCAATATACTACTGTATCTGGTTACCTCTTGAAATAAATTCAAGTAGAATAATTATCAAATATAAAACAACTAGAAATGACAAAGCAGTACAGAAAGACGGTAAACAAGTTATAATTAAAAATTGTTTTATTTCTGTAGCATTACCCCGAACAAGAAATACTCCATTGTCGAGACAAAGAAATAATAGAAGCACACTATATGTCCTGCGTTAAGGAGGCTGATGTTCTTAAGCACAGGGGTATAGTGATTAACAACATGCAGAGACGTGACCATAAGCAACTATGGAGTGGTCTACAAAATGGTAATGCAAGTCATATGTATTTCTATACTGGCGGATCCAGCAATTCAGAATAGAGAGTGCCAGGGAAGGGTTTAAACTGATGTGGGTGTCTCTACCACCTCAGCCCTACTACCATTTATGATTGTGGCACCTCTAAATGACCAGAAATAGCACTCTCAGGCCTAAATTTGAACATCATTTTTCTTTATGCTTTTCGAAAATTTAAGGGGGTGGAGGTGGTGCCAACTGGGCCCTGTTGAATCCGCCACTGATATATCATACAACTACAACAAAAATTGCATAATCTCCGAAGTGTCACCATCTGCCACCACCCTAGCGCATTCCCAGAACCGTACCTAGGATTGGATTTATTCGGCGTAAATACTAAGGATAACCCAATCCAAAGAAGACTTATTCCCAAATGGTCCTTCTGGTGGTAATTGGACAGTACACTGGAAGACAATCCGCTACCCTTTTCCGAAGAGTGTACCATGTTCTTAAGTACATAGGCCATATTGCACACAGTACTAATGGCTTAATCGTCTCATCCGAAAGTATGCATTTTTATACTTACATTGCAGCCCTCCAGCTGAAACATAAGGAGAGCAGTGATGGGAATTGAACCGGGGACCAAAAGATCTCCAAGGTTCAGTACTCACAGAGTGGCTACAGCCAGTTTAGTCAACTGAGCTATGCTGCTCTCTAGGTTGTTAATTGATACCTTTATTTTACTATAATCAATATTGTTTCTATACCATTAGCCTACTTGTTATAGTTATTATAATAATGTAGTGATATCTATTTTGGTTTATTTCAGATAAATTTGATCAATTCTGGACAACAAATCGTAAACTTATGGAGCACCACAATGAAGAACCCTTTAGATATGTACCTTTCAAAATTTATCAGGTAAGTATACAATGAATCAAATACCAGCGCTTGTGGAAGCTTCAGCGCGGCGTTGAGCAAGAGAGGGGCTTTATACAGTATTAAAGTGAGTTTCACATGTTATTTTCTTCAGAAGGTATCACATGTTCAACATAGGCCTATACATACATTGCAGCATTTATATAGTGAAATTTCATAAAGATCAGAGTGCTCAAAGCTTGGACTATATAACTCACTCAGTAAGTTTCTTCTCCCCTAAGGGTCTCTTCGTATCTGAGCTACCCGGTAAAGCTATACCTGCTACTCTCCTCTGTCCACAACAAATGTTATTGCTATTGGCTTCTGTTTCTGAATTTGTATTTTAATATTTTTGTATGTTTTCTGAATAAATATACCTGAATAATAGCATGTAATGTTGATTTAGGCCTGCAGCACTCAAAATACAATGTATTTAATAAGCTCCGTGGTAATTGTTCGGGTGCATTGCACTAAGAAGTAATTACTATGATAAATCTTGAGTAAACAGCTTTCTCACATTCTCAACACAAAATTGAGAATATTTATTTAAAACTAGGTGAATGGCAAGCAAAAACCATTCTTTCCAGAGATTATATTTCTCTAGATGTTCAGTAATACATTTTCAATGAAATGAGTAAAGTCATTTTAAATGTTTCTCTTTGTCCCATTTCTTTGTAGCCAGACAAAATGTATTTACAACAGTTGTTCAAACCTTATTCAGAGGAAGGGGAACCTCTGACCCTAGGTCACTTATTAAAAGAGCTTTTACCTGAAATATTTCCTGATCGAGGTACAGTACAAAAAAAGAAATTTTTTTGTAATTTATTCTTAAGTATCAAAGATAGTAATTTTGTCATGTAAAGCCAGTTCACAATATTAACAAATGTTAATAAGAATTAATTATTATATTACTTTCCCTCTAAATATCCTGTAAACATTGCTTACCACTTTTAAGTATTTTGATAACTGAATTTTTGGTTCCACATTTTAAAAGTGTGTGAACCTTTCATTTTATCTTAAATGATGTTTGTTACTATTCCTTACTATAAGTTTATTAAAGGTCTATGTGTATTTTATTTACTATCAGAAAATAAATAAAGTTTATTTGTTGTTTCGTAGATTATAGCACATAGAACTTTTATCTAAATTACATACTTTCATTTTTGACATGGGTTTTTGTTTTTCTCTAGAACCTGTTGAAGCTGTGAAAGTATTAATCCAAGGGACAGAACCCCCCTTTGATACACCCATCCAATGGCTCAGCGAACACCTCAGTCACCCTGACAACTTTCTACATATTTGTATAATTAAAAGGACTTGAGAATAATATACTGTGTCAGCAATGTTAACCTTTAAACCACCTCTAACAGAATTAATTCAAATATAATACATTGGTCTATGTATTATATATAACACTGTAATTTATCATAATCTTAAGGGTCTGGGTATCAGTTTCGGTACCATTTATAATAATGATAAACATATGGTACCAGTGTGGTAATATTTTTAATACTGTAGTCCTGGTGCTATGGGTTGTAGTTTGGAACACTAATAGGATATTTCTAGAGGGTAAATGTTTTGTACCTTTTAAGATAATTCCAGAGGTGTGGGTACCCTGTACAAGGCACCAATAGTGATCTTTCAATTGCACGACGACGGTAGGACGTAGAACGTAATGACGTCACTAAAAGTCGTTTACGCATGAGAGAACGTTCAGTTTTCCTTGTCGCGTAGATTCTAGGACAGAATTTGGCCAGATCTACGTATGCAGAGAACGTAGGGCAACCAGTAGGACGGCTACACATGAGTGATTCCGTTCTAGCGTCGCATCGTTGAACAAACTGAAAGCTCCTCATTACCTGTTTGGTACCTTTTACAGTAGTAACATCAGTGAGAGTACCAGTTTGGTGACCTCATGGTAGTCCTAGATGCATGGGTACCAATAGCAATAGGGACTTTTTGGTGGACAGTGTAAACTTGTTGTAAAGTGTAGTCTTGTTACCCAAGATACATATAGCTTTGCCAAATTTTTACCTACTAAGTAAGCTAGGTACTAGGTACTAGTTTGGTAGCCTCAGGATAGTCTGAGCGGATACCTGCTTAGTACCCTTTAGGATAGGGCTAGGCACTCCTGAATCCTGCAGTCCCAACGGCATCAATATCAATTTGATACCTTTTAGGAAAGCCTAAATGCAAATTTTTAGGATGAAGTAAAATTATCCTGTTACTTTAGTTTCCTCTTCAGGGTTTTTATTTAATGGGAGGTTATTGATGATGTTTTTGTGATCTATTTTAACAATTAAATGTGCAATAATCAGTATTTTCAACTAATGTATACATGATTGTCATTGATAATTATTTTGAATATAAACAAACGTGTCTCTTCCATTAGTGTAAAAAAAATGATGAAATTACTTGGTTATATATTTAGGCATGTGGTTGTTTATTCAGAAATATTGTTACAATTTTTAAATATCTCAAATGAGGTCAGGCTTTTTTATACCTTGTTTCACGATCACCAGAGGACGGTGGAAAAAAAATAACATTTTGTTTTCCTTAGTAAATGATTTTCTAAACATCCAGAGGAGAAAAAATATTTATATGTTTATTGTTGAATGTAAACAGTGTAGTAATGAAATGGTTAAATGCTTTATATACTTATAAAGAAATATACATATCTTAATTTTAGTAATTTCAAGGCATTGGTGGGCATGATAAAAATAAAGAAAAACTTTAGATTTTTTTTTTCTTTTCTGAAATTTCCATTTTTCTGTAGCAGTGAGTGTGCTAAATGGCTGAAAATAAAATTTTATTTATTTTTTTATTGGTGGGCAGCAGGTTTCGCTAAACAAGGTATAAAAAGTCTCGCCTAAATATTGTATCATATCATAAAAATATCTTTTAGAATATGATATAATCCTAAGTTTAAAAACCAGCAAGACAGCGGTGTCTATCTGATGACCAATTTTCTTTCAAAGAAAGATGGCTAACATTAATAATAATAATAATATAATAAAATTTTCTAAAAAAAATATTGCTTTTATGATAGTATTTTAATTTTATCCTTGGGGAGGACGTTTTGTATTGAGTGTGGGGAATATGCAAGTGCTGTAGTGCACCTATAATTGTACTTGATTTGCATGTATTCATATCTGAATGGTAATCCACTAAATTGGAACAATCATGTGACTTGAATCATATATCATGAGGTATAGTGTCTACAAACTATTGCTCAGTGATGTATTGGGAAATGCATATAAATGCAGCAAAAGGTCACATGACAACTATCATTTCTGGTTCGATGGACCTTTCTACTAAGCCCCGCCCCTTGGATATTGTTGCTAAGGTCCCAAAAAAGGATAGTGTAAAATTATACAGTCATTTTCTTAGCCCTGTTTTGATTGGTCAGTTAAGTGATTTACATGCCAGAATGGTCTATTGTGTCTCATATTGTTAACAGCGTTGACGTGCCATCAAGCTACTGAAAAATGGAACATCAGCCTAAAGCTAAACATTGGATCCGCCTTTTAAGATAATGGCGGGATATAAGTAATTCAAGTATCTACTCTACTAAATAATTTGTGTACAGCAATTTTGTTGCCAAGTATCAAAATATATTTTATCACAAGTGCCTCCTGTTCTCTTTATGTATGATTCTTTTGTATGGTAAAAAAGGTGTATATAATAATGAATAAAAATTAAATATGACATACTGTAATATTTGTGTTTTATTTATTGAAATATGTGATATTCTTGATTTTTTAAGACGAACCAAAACTTACAATATAATCATATACTACCTCTTTATATAAATCAATTTTCTATTTTCACAACCTTTTTCACAACCATTCATCACTATTTCAGTTTGAAAACAACTGTTCTCATAATAATGTTTACAGGGGATGCTTGATTCAAAATTGTTCAAACCTTCTATCTGTCACCTAATCCATATTGTATGAGTAATGTACACATGGACCATTGCAAACAAAACCTATGGTGTGATCGACCATTGGTGGATCCAAGGGATGGCAAAAGAGCAACAGCAGCAAAAAAAAATCACTAAGTAATAACCTTCGCTCCTTTGTTCTCGCCCCCCCCCCCACCTCCTACTTCATTTGCATTTGCATATAGAGTAATTTTAGAGGAAATAAAGATATTATTATTAAGTGTGAGTTTAAAATGGCTAAAGTTTTGGAGCTTTCAGGGAATAGTCACCGGACCCCAAAAACCTTCCTGAACCATAATTTCCTCCCTTCTTTGATTTTGGTTCATTAAGCAACACACCGCCCTGGAAAAAAAATTCTGTCACTGACAGCACGTCAGAAAGACGGTATTCTATTCAACCTTGCATTCCAGCCCTCCAATTAAAACGCAAGGACAGCAGCAATATAAATAAACCAGTAAATGTGTTTATATTATATCATGCAGACTCCAAAAAGTCTAAGAGAAGCCATAGTGATTCAATATTTCGTTTTTTATTATTATATAAAAAACGAAAAATTGAATCACTATGGCTTCTCTTAGACTTTTTGGAGTCTGCATGATATTATATTATCTAAATATTATCAGTGGTCCACTTAGTAATGTGTTAAATGCTTCAATTGAGTAATATCAGAAAAAAAGACCTGCACAGTGACTAGTTTTGTATATATAACCTGTAATTTCATTCAATCAGCAATGTACAGTGGTGTGTGATTATTAGTGTGATGTGCAACGGCTGCAGAAGAGTTAGTCCGTCATTGTTTAGAGTTCTGATCAGGCGATAAATATTTATATTGAACAATTTGTAATTATAACACATGGTTGTGTTTATATCACCAAATCACTTTTCGCTCTCAGAATTTTTATCAGCCTAAATATTGCTAGATGTCAGAGTAAATAGTCGTCCTTCTTTCTATGATTATTAAAATTATTGCCTTTTGAGTGATTGTAAGATTTTTGTGAGTTGTAGACAGACGGCGGTGCAAACATCGGGTCTCGTTCTTGGCTCCGATCAGTCCTCCATTTATTCTTTGGAAAATCAGATGGATCTGAAAAAGCAAAATAAATAATGTACAATTAAAATTATACTGTATATCAAGTGTTTTGTTTACATACATACATACATACACATATACACGCATACACGCATACATACATACATATATACATACATACAAACCAGCTCTCCACAATGTGGGGCCTTCCCCCATCCCACTTATATCACTCATAACTAATAAATCTAATTGATTATATCTAGTTTTATACCATAGTACCATTATCTATAACTCAAAAACTTTGTCTTTTTATAAACATAAGAAAATACCAAAGGGAATCCAAACCTTTATCCAAGTCCCACTCTCGTATCTTGGTATGTGTTGTCAGTTTCTGCCCAATTGACGTCGTAGGCAGCGCTGCTTCTGTAGTTATTGTTTCTTCTTCCTTTTTCACTTCTACTTTTACCTCTTCTTCGTCTTCTATTAATTCTCCTTTCATTCGCTTCCTCTGTTTGATCTTCTCTAGGCGTGCATTCATCGCTGCTTTTCTTTTTTCTTTTAACTTCTCTCGACGAGCTCTTTGATCTACTGTCTATAAATGAAAAAGGTAATCTTGAAAGAATTACACATAGCTTGCAGCATCATTGTGCTGAATTGTGTATGGGCGTGGTATGTGACTATTGTAGCAGACGTAAATACTGTAGGCGCTCCTTAGCAAAGGTTACAACAATAATAAATAAAATTAATAACATAATAAATAATAGTGTGGTATTATAAATCAAGGCGAATATGATAAATAATGATAGACTGATGAAGGTAAATATATTAGTGGAAAGAGGCAAAGATGTTTTTTTTTTTTTCTGGTTTTATTATCAAACTCATTGCAAAACAAATTGAATTATGAGATTTACAATATTTTTCACAAAAAAATTAATTCTAAAACTTCAAGAGAACAACATCAAAATGCCATTAAACCCCTCCCTCCCCACCCCCCTCCCAAAAAAAAAATCATCAAAGCAACAAGCGGTTTAACCAATAACAATGAAATATATCAAGAAGAAAATAAAAATCAGCATTAAAATGACACCCAATAACAAATTTCAAAAGGATAAAAGACCTTTAACCATAACAAAGCACTAAAAGCAAACACAAAAAAAGTTGCAGCAATAAAATCAATGGTTAATATAAAAAGACAACACACAAATATCGTACTGTAGATAGATGGTTTAGATAGACAAATTTCATATACAGTACCTACAATAATAACCAAGTCCCGTGAACATGCTGTAACAGTTAATTTAGCAGATCTAAAATACAACATACCTCATCACGAAGTGTTTCCAATGCCTCCATTTGCTTTGACCTTTGTGATACATCTTTAGCAAACTGGAAATAACCAACACCCATATCTCGCACCTCTGAAGAGACAAGTAATTATTGGCTTATAACTTATGCATATGAAATATACTACCTAATTAACTTTTGTTATTTTCAGCAAACATAAGGTGTCACTAGGGAGAACTTACATTCTCTCTTTAATGTAACCAGCAAACTATGCAGCTTATCAATTTAATGATATGATAGAACCCCCTCCTTTGTGACATCCCTATTAAGGGGACACTCTTATTAATGGGACATTAAAACTAAAAAATTCCAACAACTATCGAAGGTTATTGTAAGGTGGGCTTATATCGTGGTGGCTTTTACATACATCCGAAGAAACTACTTGTTTTATTTTATTCAAATTCAGCTTACAACATATAATAGACAATAGTTAGCAAGGTGGAAGAAATAAGATAAAAGTACATCTAGTTTATCCACCTAAACATAGCAAAACAAAACATAAACGTTTTGCAATTCAATGCAAATTTATTTGAGCATAATTCATACATAAGACATAACAATGAACAATGATAACAATGAAAAATAAACTTCATTATAGTAAAACATTTACAGCTCAGGTTAACCCAATAAAACCTAAGTGGTTTATTTCCATTGCGGTCTTTTAAATGTAAAGTTTTACATAAAAGTTGGTTAAAAATTAAAACAAACCCATTGCAATATTACTATTATTAATATAGCTATCTAAATATGTATGTATATATATATATATACATATATGTATATATATATATACATATACATATATATATATATAAAATATAAACAATAATATATTTATAAAATATAAACAATATATATATAAAATATAAACAATATATATATATATAAATATAAACAATAATATATATATAAAATATAAACAATAATATACATACAGTACATACATATATATATATACATTATATTAATTTTTTTATCATTGAATATCTTTTATTTATACATTCATTATACATTTATTATTCTTACCATCGTATCTGACATTCTGATAGTGAACCGGTCCTGATGGTCTATTCAATGCATCCTCCTCCTCTTTCTCCCACTTTTTGCGCAACATCTCCCGGTACATGTCAGATGATAACAGCTGGGGGTTCTCATCAGTCTCATCTTCCTTCATCCTACAATAAAAATTTTAGTAACATCCCAAAAATTTGTCATAATAATTCCATAATAATGATAATGCACAATATGCTAATTATGCATATGAATTATTCATTGAGCATGACTGATTCATTATGCATTATTTATTATGTATTATTCATAAGATGTGACAAAGTATAGTATTAGTACTCACCCTTTCTCAGGACCAACAAGCTCCTTATCCATTGCAATCAAATCTGCCAAGTCTTTCCTCATGCATCGTCGAGAACGGCCTAATGAATCAACATAATCAACCCTGCAAGTAAATCATAAAAACATTTTTTTTTTTTAATTCTTTACTATATTTATCAAGTATTATCAAATGGTAGTGTGTGGGGTAATAATAAGAGTTGTAGCCCCTTAGACCATGGATCTACAATTATATATCCATAATTTAACCCTCTCATGAGATCCTCTTACGCTGTAAACAATTCATCATGATCAGCAAGTTGTGGGCTCACTAAACTAAATGTACAGGTATAAAAGAATTTAATAGTGTGAGATTTTTTCCTATATATATTGTAACTCGCACAACAAGGAATAGAAAAAGTGTCACCCAACTTGCATCTTAGGCTAAATGCTAGCATGAACCACATCACAGCTCATTCAGTGGTGGTTCCAGACATTTGCAGGCGGAGATGGGGTGGGGGGGCCAACAGGTGGTTCTGAACCAAGGGGCTGACTAGAGCCTTGGTAAGGTTCATGGGGACAGTATTTGTGGGCTTAGTGCATTATGGCCCAAAAGTGTGCTTTTAAGGCCAACTCGGACAGTGTCGTACGACGCAGCCCGACGCGATTTGTTGTCGTGTCAGGTCTGTGTGAGTTCAATGCAGACGCGACGGTTTGCGTCGGGGGCAGTCGCGTCGTAGAATATTAAACATGTTTAATATTTCTCACGACGGCTTAAGACTGTCCCCGACGATAAATCAGGTCGGGCTGCGTCGGCCAACGCTGAGTTGGCCTTTAGAGAACAATATTAGGGATTGGTAAAATAATGTTATTTGGATAGGCAAATTAATATTTTTTTCTGATGTCTAAGCCTGTCCAACGGTGGCGTCACCACTGAACCCGTAATCAGACACTGGCTGGATTCAGATCAACCTCTACCCTTAAAAAAACCAGTACCTACCACTCTTCCTGTGGTCCTGCTGGTTCTGGTATATTGTCATTATCTATAACATCCTCTTCTTCATCTGATTTCTGGGATTGGTTCTTTATCTTACTCAATGCTTTCTGCTCAAAATCTACCAGAAATCTGCCACTTCCATCCTCATCTAAGAAATCAAAATATAAATTATTGATAAGTAACAGAAAAACGAATATACAATATATAAATATATATAATCACAAAAAATTATGGTAAGCCGGGCACCCACTCTGTAGTACGATGGTCATACGATTGTAATATGACGGTCGTACGATCGCCGTATGAAGAATCCCACTGCACTCCACGTAAGCGCTAGATGATGCCACGCTGTCTGCTTGATTCCTGTCTCTTATACACATCTAGATGTGTATAAGAGACAGGTCTAAGCCTGTCCAACGGTGGCGTCACCACTGAACCCGTAATCAGACACTGGCTGGATTCAGATCAACCTCTACCCTTAAAAAAACCAGTACCTACCACTCTTCCTGTGGTCCTGCTGGTTCTGGTATATTGTCATTATCTATAACATCCTCTTCTTCATCTGATTTCTGGGATTGTTTCTTTATCTTACTCAATGCTTTCTGCTCAAAATCTACCAGAAATCTGCCACTTCCATCCTCATCTAAGAAATCAAAATATAAATTATTGATAAGTAATAGAAAAACGAATATACAATATATAAATATATATAATCACAAACAATTATGTTAAGCCGGGCACCCATTCTTGTACGATGGTTGTACGCTTGTAATATGACGATCGTACAATCGCCATATGAAGAATTCCACTCCACTCCACGTAAGCGCTAGATGATGCCACGCTGTCTGCTTGATTGTCGGTGACAGTCTGAACGGATCGGCATTAAAAACGGTCCGTTGCGCACGCGCCTGTCGTACAGTTGGGTTCTTCCTCAAAAGTTAGTTTCCGGCCGTCTAGTAAAATAAATTTTGCAGGAGCATGTCCCCAGACCCCTTAGGGTGGAGTTATCTCGATCGGCCCTACTTTCGGTTCTCCCCCCCACATTCTGACATCTCTGGATCTGCTCCTGGTACATACAATACAAAAAAAGAATTAAGCTAGACCCATAAAGTAAGTTGACAAATTAAAATTAAATCCATGAAGATTAAATGCATAAATCTGAAAATTCCTGAAATTAATATGGGATTTTTCCAAAATTACCTGGAATATAGTTTGCTTTTGTCATCTCATCATACAACTTAGATTTAGCTTCTAGCGATGCTCTGCAAATTCAATGAACATTGGTAAGAATTTAATGTTTACCAGTTTAAAAATAGGGTTCATTATTGAATAATAAGATATACAGTTGTGCTTTATAACACCCACCCACGCAGTATTTGTCATACAAACTTCTATAATGCAAGGATATAGTTTAAGGTATTTTAAATACAGTAATGCCTCCAAGTGGTCCAAAGTTGATTGGATTGGAATTCTTCGATGTGAAATACACCCAACAATGACCCACAATAGTTCAAAGACATTTCCAGTGGGGTCCTTCTGATGGAAATTTGGGCAATACGCGGAAAATAACCATCTACAATTTTCTTGTACTGTAACATAAAAATGGCCCCTATTGCAAGCATTTACTTATCGAAAAAAGATGATACACTCATGCATTCCAAATCTCCAGCTGAATCACAAAGAGGGTTGCGGGAGGATTATTACCTCCGCAAAGGAGGTTACAGCGCGTATTCACTGTCTGTCCATGGGCCTATTAATAGGTCCATGGTATTATTAATAGGTTCATGGTCTGTCTGTCTGTTAGCAACATTATGCAAAAACCAATGAATGAATTATCACAAAATTTATTGAAATGGTACACAATAATCACAGAACGGCACCTTTCAATTTTCGGAAAAGGTCAAAGAACAAGGTAAGGTCACAAAATTCTGATTTCTTACTCTCGAGGATAAGAGAAAATAATGGAAATTTCCCATGTATTTATGAAGCACTTAAGAAAACAATGTGCCTGAATACGGTGGGTGATTCCAGTATATTTCTTGAGGGTAGGCCGCAGCACTCAAGAAAATAATGTGCCTGAATACAATGGGCCATTCCATTATTTCATTGAGGGTATGCTGCAGTTTCGCTCATCCTACATGTCTTGCCTATTGCTGGTACTGTATTCACGCACAGGTCAGAAGTGTGCACTCTATGGAGCGACTGCTCTAGTTAATTAATGTATCAGGGGGCCTAGGGTATGTAATGATCTCTATGTTTCAGCGCACAATCAGTAAACCTCTAGTTCAGTCAACTGTTTGGTGACATGGGAGCAAGTTAAACACTCTACACACCTGGATTTATCCAGACTCTTCTTGTCTTCCGAAGCTGCTTCTTGATCTTTCGCTGCTCGTTGATTGACACCTGCATTTTTCTTACTCCACAAACTGGGTTTCTTTGAATTGATGAAAAATGAAAAAAAAATTCAAAAAAATATTATTGAATAAAGAAGTAAAGTGATACCTCAGCATTCTCATACAAACAATGCTAGATAGAGACAGCAAGAAGCTAGATGAATAATAATAATAATAACCAACCTTTGGAGCAGACTTTGCCTTTACAACGTTAGAATTTTCCAGGCGCTCTTTTTGAAATTCCTGTTGTTTTTTAAATAATTCTGCTTTCAAACCTACAAGCTGAAAAAAAAAACCAAAAACATGCAGTTATGTTTGCGTTAGTCACTAACAAAAGAGCCAGTCCACATCACAAGTGGTTTTCAGACCATTTCAGCGTAAAGTGCTATATAAATCAAACTACATTACATTACATTTTTCCCAAAAAAATATTCTGATCGGATGAAAAAAAAAACAGTACCACCCAGACTGTAAATTAAGGCCTGCACAGGGAAAGTATCCTTTACACAAAAATTAAGCCTAGAAATCTGCCCGCACATTTCTAAAAATAAATGCGGATTTCCCTGCATATTTTGCCAAAAATTAGGCTTTGACTTAATCTTAATATATAACCAATTTGTTATGCAGTAGTTACAATTCTGCGCACCTATTTTTGTAGCAATTTTCCACGCAAATTTTAGCTAGTTTCTGAGGTATCATCCATGCAATTAAAATGCATTACAGTATGGGTTAGTCCAGTCCGAAATGTAGCAATATCAGGTTGTAATTGTTTTTGCTATATTTTTTTTTAATTGAATATGATGTAGAGTTGACACTGATAAATCAAAAAAGTATGTGCATTTTTTTTTACATACGTAAGGGGTGTTGCCAGAAATTTCAAAATGGCTGCAAACAAATAGACCTTATCATAACAGACTTTGAAAAGGCGTTTGACAAAGTCCTGCACCAGAAGCTTCTTCAGAAAATGCGTACGTACGGAATAGTTGGGAAAACCTTGAAATGGATTGAACCTTTCCTTACTAAACGTAAACAAAGGGTTGTAATTGAGGGTAAATATTCGGATTGGGCTGAGGTCAATTATTTGGTGTTCCGCAGGAGACAGTCACTGGCCCCATGGGCTTTGATTTACATTAATGATCTACCAAATAATATTACTTCACATATCCGATAGCAATTTAAATTTTACGAATTTTATCAAATTTCATGATCTTATGTAACATTAATCTGTCATTTTGACAATGTTGGCATAAGGTGCCGGAAACGAACATTTGAGTATATACAGAACATTTATTAATTTTTTCTGCGAAGTGATTCACCACAATTTTGGTAAAATTAATGTTGAAAAATGAAGAATATATTTCAGTCTAATGTTAGTGCAAAATATCATTAGTCCTTTGTAATCACCGCACGACACGCAATTATCATGGCAAAAACACGCGCGTGGGTAAATCGTCATGTACGGTGACGGTTTATGGTCTGGTTGCTATGGTTTTTGTGACGTTCAGCGTGTAGGGACGCACGTGCGCCTAGAATGTCGATGCCAGAGTTACCTTTGATGTCTCGAGCTTGCTTCCTTCTGTTGAACTGCCTTGGGCCTAGCTAGGCCTAGGCCTACCTAGGCTGTCCTGTCGATGGTCTGGTTGGTTGCCTGGTCAGCCTACCTAGCCTAGCTTTAAGAAGGCCTAGGTGCCAAGGCCTAGGGCCTCTAGGCCTAGCTAGGCTACCTAGCTAGTAGTAGTAGGCTAGAAGGCCTAGGCCTAGCCTAGTACAGTAGGACCTTTGCCTAGGCCTAGCCCTAGCTAGGCTAGGGCCTAGCCTAGTCTGATAAACAATTATAGGCTAGGCTAGAGTCCGGGGGATTTCTTGGCCGCAGTTTTATAATCTAATATAATATTAATGATTAAATTGCTCCAGGATACTTACCGATGACGCATTAACTTTAATATTGTTTTTAAAGCTCATTGTTTTGGTTTTCTGTTCGCTCCCCGTACTTTTCACAAGACTACTTCCGGAAAGTGAAATCCAGGTTCCCCGCTTACGTACCTCTATTGCGCTAGCGCTAACAGTCTGTATTTTCCGTTGTTTGAAACGCGTTGACAAGTTACTGACGTGTTGACAGGTTCAACACACGTCATAAATAATGAGATAAGCAGACGCGGATTGAAGAAGGGAAGGGGAAGTGGGGGAAGGGGGACTGGGCCGGTCCCAATATTAAATACAATAGAACCCCTCAATTGGTACACACCTATTAAAGGGAAACTTTTCTATTAAACGAGGGGAAATTTATCTTTTAACAAGCCAACCTACCTAAAAAGGGGACAAATGGGGACACTTTTTGGGTGTGCAAAATGGTCAAATCAGTACAATTTAACACCTATTAAGGGGACACTTATTTTTTTATTGTACCAAAACAACACTACAGTAGTCACAAAATAAGATAAATCATTCAAATTTATATTTTGACACTACCTTTTAAGCAATAAACATTATCAAACCAGAATTATTTCTTCTCAATCTTTAGAATGGGCATTGGTATATCGGTATAGGCAGTGCATGTTTTACTTGATATAAATAAAATGTTGACCTTTAATCATGAGGATATCTTGTTTTGTGTATTTTCATATAGGATTCTATTTTACACCGGTCATACACCATGCAGCCTGATGTTAAATTCATTACTCTAATCATAGTATTCTATATTATGTATCATTCAAAAGAAAGCTCAATATTTAAAAAAAAAAAAAAAAAAAAAAAAAAAAAAAAAAAAATTGGGCATTAACATTGCGCTCGAATCCTGAAGCAATATCGGGAACATGTGCAATTTTTGCAGTTTTAATTAAATGTCTGTTGAGTTCATATCATAATATTAATTATTTTTTTACATTGCAAATTATTCGTTATACAAATCAGTTATAATTCAACTGTAACTCATTCTTGAGGCCAAATTGAATTAAAATTATAGAGAATCTATGTCATCATTGTGCGAAACATGTCAAAAATCTTTATTAAGGAGTTTTTGGTTAGTGCCCCTTGGGGACCTGCCGTAGTGTCGCCCATATAACGCTTACCGTAAATGGCGTTCGTTGTTAATAGGGCGCCCCCTACCACGTGGTAGAACATTCTTTAACGTTTCATCATGCATACAAAATTAGGGCAGTCGGACCTCTTGTCTATACTATAATATTTTTAGAGGCCGTTACATTACTTTATACTAAATAATCATCATTCTCCAATTAGATTCGACCTGGCCTAAACGAGCCAAACCGATCTTTCATATCAAGATCTGTTTTAATGTAAGTTTTCCCCCAGATAATTGTTCAATTCCATGTTACAGATGTATTGATCCCTGAAAATGGCAAAAAACATAGAACAATTTTGAAATCACTTTGCTCAGTTTGCAGTAACATACAAAGTAGGCCTAACTTGAGCATAGACAATTTGTACCCTGGTTTCTTAACTGGAAAATGGTAAAAAAAAATAATAAAAACACTTCTATTGACTGGATTGGAAGTGTTTCTATCATTTTTTTTAACTGTAATTTATTTTTGTCATTAATTTCTATGTTCAAGTTTTTTATGATAAGTTAATTTTAAAAATTGATTTTTGGTTTTGTCAGGTATTTTCAAATCAATAATTGTTTCTTGAAAGAAAGAGTAAATTTGTGTGCTGGAATAGTTTGAGCGGTGAGTTTAGCTGGTCTTTGACATACTATTTATGGAAAGTGTTAATAGTCGATGACGTTTTCCCTTATTTATATATTTAGTACAAGATTAAATAAATTGTGGTTATTATTGGAATTGGAAGCGGAATTTTTCATTAGGCCAAGCTACAATTGACTGCGACAACAAAACACTTATCTAAACTCTAAGCTACAGATTTTCCACAACCGCTACAGCATTAACATCGGAGCTGGTTCTAGACGCCGCTCACCCACGGTTCGGTTGGTCCAACACAGTTTGTCTTTTTTTGGAACACGTAGGCATACTTAAAATGATCCAGTGTACACGTCTGGCTCTTGTGCACTCACTATAGCCTAAACTTTCCAATTTACGTGGGGAAAATACATTTCTTATTCTGTTGCTAAGTAGTAATGGAACGTGACATAACCCAAGACATAACAAAACACACCATATTCTTACTTTCTTTAAATAGCTAAATATCTCCTTTATTAGACGTACTTTTCTTCGTAACAAGAAAATCATCTAAAATCAAAGCACCGATAATAAATAAACATCTACCGTACTCTATAGGTTATCGGCTTTAATTTATGGCTGAAATCACCGTCTACAGTACTTCTTAACTAAGATCTGACTACAAATACCAACATGTTTGGTATCATTTTGTTTGTTTTAGTTTAATAATTCTCAAGGCCTGATACCTAGCAAGCACATGCCTTAAATTTAACAACAAAAATCGTTTGTCCATTAACGTCACTAGCTAAGCATTTCTAAAATTATTTCATAAATAACAACGTCTGTATATTTACAATTACTTTGCAAACATAATGAGAATGAATCGGCTGCAATAGTACTTGCTTTCAAAATTAAATGTTATTATTATATTTATCCGCTGTCTGTATTTGCCATCATGATTTTTGACAGAGGACTCTCCTTGCCGGAATTACGTACTTATTAAAAAACATTGGACTTTTTACAGTTCTGTAAAAAGTTTGATTCTTTTGATTGAACATTTGATTCTTTTTCTAATAAAACTTTTAAAGGAATTAAAGTCTACTACTAGATATAAATAAATTACAATATTTCTAACTAAAATCTATAGAGTCAGTTACGAATTTCAGGATGAAAACAAGCTGCGTTGTATATTGCGTCAAAATTAATTTATTACTTGACTTACTTGACCACTATTAGCCACTCTTAAGGCGAGACTATTTTATACCTTGTTTTGGCCAATTATGGAACCCGTCGCCAAGAAATAATTTCAGAAAAATATAACAGTTTTTCTTAATTTTTAATACTCACACCGCTACCTTAAAATCTCCAAAAATAAGATATGTATATTTCTTCCTAATTATATAAATTTAAAGCATTTAACCATCCCATACGCTGTGTATATTCATTAGTACATTTTATTTTATTTTTCATTTTCTCTTCTGGTTGTCTGGATGTTTTTGGCTAAATTATTTGCTAAATAATATTTACTTTACCCACGAGACAAGGTTAAAAAAAGTCTCGCCAAACAAAGAGCTATTTATTGATATTACAACTAACGTAATATTAGTTATTCGTGATGTTTATTTACTGGCAATTTACTGCCGATCAGCATATATTCAATTAAATTCAATTTTTTTCAATAAAGCCGAGACACGTACAAATATCGTGTCTGACGAAAAACTTGACAACGGTTAATGAGCTCCAGATTTTTGATTATTTAAAAACTAGGAGAAATTGGCGTAACCACCCTTTTTCTCACATTTTCTCCCAGTTTTTACATATTTAAGTCTCTGTATCTCATTAACCGTTTCCGAGTTTTTCGTCAACACCATGTTTGTGTCTTAGAAAAACCATTTATACAAATAGGCATACCACAAGTTTTTTTTTCTTCCGGAGCCTGAAAATTCATCTTGAAGGATGCATGATAGGAAGGAGGTTTGACGGTTGACGCACCGTGGTAGTCAAGTCTCCCCAAGTCGCCCCAAAAAATCACGGTCAAGTAGTTCAAAATCACCTAAAATCACCTTATTTTGCGAATTAGCGCCCATCAACTGATCATCGAGGCCCCCTCCCCCACACACTTCACCTTCGCGCCCCCAGTCAGCAGCCCCATTTTAAGACTTCTAGATACGTCACTGGGCTCAGGACGTGAGAAAGAAAAGAGCTCTTATTATACGTGTCACTGCCGATCGACTTTGAAGTAAGAAAGGAGAAATTATGGTAAACGTACCACGGCAGATCTAGATCTCATCATAAGCACATGCCTACTATGTAACTTTATGTAATTCCTCCAATAATTCACTGAATTGAACAAAAGAAAACATTTTTTCTCATGTTAATCTTATTATATTGGCTTTTTAAGAGTATTCGCCACAGAATAATGTACCACAACTGAATAGCATAGAACGCAGACTCAAACACTGTTGGAAACATTGGAATACATCTGTACACATTTTATCGGAGTAATTATGTTGTCGATGTTTCTGTTACTTGTGTAGGCGTTGCCAGTTCCTGTGTAACTAGCTTTAATTTCCGTTTATATGGCCGCCTTTTTATTGTCTTCAAACATTCCAAATACCTATTTTGACGTTCATGATGAGATAGTGGGCGATAGTTGGATTGCCGCATTCGAGTGGACTCTTTTTGGTGTGCTGTCAATCCTATGGCACCTTCGCTTATTGTACTGATTTTATCTTCGTCTCCTGTGCTTTTACTACGCATAGAAATGTCAGTAGATAATATTCTCCAATCTACGGAAGAACTTCCATTGCATTGTCTCGCAAGATTAATATCGTCACAAAAGTATTTAGATGAGACGCCTGTGTGCATGCTCACTAGAGGCCTAGAATGCGTTAATGTTTGTTGTGGTAAAGGTTTCTGATGGTATTCTAAACCGTAGTTAGATTCACGTTCTAGCAGCCGACGGAGCATCAGAGATTTTCCAGTTTGTCCATAGCCCGCGGGAGTTGGGCCTTCAAAGATATTTGCCATGTTTTTCGGTGCGGTGGTGCCATTGAGCCCTCTGTGTACTGTGTTTCCAATTTGAGAATGATCCTCAGGAAAAATCGCGTTTCGATTTACACCAACAGGATTTGGGGGTGGTGGTTGTTTATTCGTAAAGACTTCGGGTAAATCACAAACTTTGTTTTTAGTTAGGCTAGACGTATAATGTTCTTTCTGGTCATAGGAAACGTCGGAAAAATCACAATCGGATGGAATTTCTAATATATCCATTGTGACAGACGAATCCGTACCGAACACAATCGCTCGAAGATAGCTCGAATTCCCATCCTTCGATATAACCAGAGTAGATGGAAACCCGGAATCGTCTTGATACACCGGGACCATGCATGGATCCTGACCGCGAATTATTTCCCAAATTCTATTGCTATTATTTGTATTGGAGAGCATTACGTACGGTGTATGTTGTCCAAGTCTTGTATTGTTCAGTGAAATTCCCGGTTTCTTTGCAGAATTACGATATTGTCTTAATGTTATAGTTCGGGTCAGTGGATAAACATTGATGACGCTTTAAATAGGACTCTTTGCATGAATGCTCTAGAAAAATTTAAAAAAGAAAAGAATAACTTGTAATGTATTTTGAAGTAAACCTTAAGCCGGGCACTCACTGAGACGACGATGGTCGTACTACGAATCCAATGAGACGCCGTCTGCTGATTGCCGTTGGCAGCCTGGACGGATCATCAATTAATGCGATCAGAAGTTGGCGCGCGTCGTGACGTTGCGTTCGTCATAGAATCGCACCGGCCGACTACCGTCGGGCGCTGTGAATGCCCGGCCGGCTTTAGTAAGATTTCATAAAGTATGGTTAAAGATATCTGTCATCAAACACGTAAAAAATATATATATAAAACATTGAACTCGTTTAAAATGACGAAACAAATATCAACTTCCCATAAAATGCAAACCAATCAAAATAGGTTTTAAATTGTAACTATAAAAATAAATTGATTACCAGGGAAATCAAAATAATATAGAAACTGCAATACTTACCGTACGTTAGTTACTGCTAGGTAAGAAACATTCTATTAGTATTAAATCTATTTTTTAATTTTCAAACTAATAATTTAGCACACTTAACAAAGCAATTCAAATTCTAAAACAGTTTTTTACGGTAACACGTTTCAGTAATCATGGTTTGTATACATTTACTCCGTTTATGTTATTGGAAATTTAGATATTTATCATGTGTTCATGACTTATGAAAATCTGAAAATTTATGCTGAACCCACTCCATATAATTATGCATTAACTAGTACTAATCTTTATTTACTGCTCTGGTTCCAAATCGTGTGGTCGGGACCCCATTTGCTGTCGTTGGCTGTAACAGTCGTGTTGCTGACAGTTGCATGTGTCTGGGGTTGTAGGTAAATTTTGGTCATATTTATATATAGACTTTAAAAGGCATACCTAATGTAGCACTTATACACAAAAAAAAAGAACAACACTGTATTCATAACCCACTCTAATAACTGCATGTTGGATGTAATTATAAAAAAGTAATGTACATACTGTATAGCTATACATTTACATATTTTCAGACATAAACACGCAATATGCAAACCTTCAAACAATACATATATAAGCCTACATAATTAACAGAAGCATGGCAGTTGTTTTAAAATTGAATAATTTAGTAATGGATGGACAATTGTGAGAGTTTAAACAAAAGGTGATATGTTCCTGCCTGTCCTATTCTGGATCCACTCAACTTCCTTAATACCATTCCACATTTAACTTCAATCCCAGCTGTAATGTATTAGGTTACATGTTTCTTTCGTGTAAAAAACAGTTACTCAATATACAGTAGGCCTGTTTAAAACCAATATGGCTTCAGACATTACACCTGATTACACTTAATGCTATAGCTTAGTCATGCCAACAATTCAGAACTAGCCAAATTCTCCAATAAGGCTACAGCATTTTGATTAGGCGAATTAGCTTTAAGAAACCAGGAGAAACCTAACTAGTCTATCTGGGAATTTTGACTACTTTAGCCCACTCGCGATATACAGAATGTTATGAGAGACAACCTTAGCTATAATGATCTGATGCAACCCACAATCTATGCAACACTTACAGATACGTGCTGTCCTACCTTTTTCCTGGCGTCTTCTGTTGTTGTAAACTTACGACAAAGTGACCTTGGGACTATACTGTTCTTTATGCTAGTTATAAGGACAATAAAAAACGTCCAATAATGATATGAATTGAATAACCTCTGTATTTTAACAAAAGGCATATTCAGAAAGCTTACATTCCAGTGGTGTGCATTGGACCTGAAAGTTAACCTACTGTACTTAACAGTTTATTCAAAATCCAAGGTCAACAGTTTAACTATGCTTTTAAATCGTCAACAAATTAATCTTTCAGCTAATCCTCATCCCTTGGGTATTATACTAATACAAAATGAAAGCGTAAAGATACACAAACATGTGTTTGTGGGACATGCGCGTATTCCTTGCTATTATTATAAAAGTCCGTTGTGATTGGTCAGTTGTAGGCCTAATGTTTGATTGACACTCCGGAATTGACCAATAGACAGTATGCCTGAATTATTTTCTCTATGAACTTGTATCTTTTTAATTTTTAAAAATTCTTTAAAAATTTGATGTAAAAATAATACAGTAATTGCGATTATTAAGTCATTTTTAAATAAGGAAGGATTTGACCAATGAAATCGTAAGCACAGTGGAAAACTAATTTAATAACAGGAAGTTTAAAAAAAAAACAGACGCTTCTTGTAGGCCCATGTATGATATGAATTAAGGCCGATAGGTGCAGAAAGATACGATAAAAATTATCGATGTGGTGTAAATTAATGGAAGTGGTCACACTATAACGATAACGATACGATTATCGTGAGCGATAAAGTTATCGTATCGGTCGAATCACTTTTGAAGCGATTTTTTTTATAGTTATCGGCAACGATAAACGTATCAGCCAATCAGATGAGGGTAGTCAGGGAAGATGAAAGTACTGTAGTCAACTTTCACACACACCGGTTGACCGAACTCGCGACGCGATGGATGATCAAACTGAGCGCCTGATTTTGGAGGTTCAGACACTAGGCCTATCTTGTATGAAAATCAAATGCTGATTGCAAAAGTGTTAACCAAAAAAGAGACGTTTAGCAAGAAATTTGCCGCCGAGTTGGAATGAGTGGTGAGTGTGATTCTTGTCTATAAAAACGGTTAGAGTAGTAGTAGGCCTAGCCTAGGCTGTAGCTTCAGTTACTAGCCTAGCCTAGCCTAGGCCTAGGCCTAGTCGACCAGGGGCCGAAATGATCCTACACCGCCTAGGCTAGGCCTAGAAACATCTGTATATATAAGATGTGTATAAGAGACAGGTCCTATTCTGGATCCACTCAACTTCCTTAATACCATTCCACATTTAACTTCAATCCCAGCTGTAATGTATTAGGTTACATGTTTCTTTCGTGTAAAAAACAGTTACTCAATATACAGTAGGCCTGTTTAAAACCAATATGGCTTCAGACATTACACCTGATTACACTTAATGCTATAGCTTAGTCATGCCAGCAATTCAGAACTAGCCAAATTCTCCAATAAGGCTACAGCATTTTGATTAGGCGAATTAGCTTTAAGAAACCAGGAGAAACCTAACTAGTCTATCTGGGAATTTTGACTACTTTAGCCCACTCGCGATATACCTGTCTCTTATACACATCTAGATGTGTATAAGAGACAGGTGTATATTCATTAGTACATTTTATTTTATTTTTCATTTTCTCTTCTGGTTGTCTGGATGTTTTTGGCTAAATTATTTGCTAAATAATATTTACTTTACCCACGAGACAAGGTTAAAAAAAGTCTCGCCAAACAAAGAGCTATTTATTGATATTACAACTAACGTAATATTAGTTATTCGTGATGTTTATTTACTGGCAATTTACTGCCGATCAGCATATATTCAATTAAATTCAATTTTTTTCAATAAAGCCGAGACACGTACAAATATCGTGTCTGACGAAAAACTTGACAACGGTTAATGAGCTCCAGATTTTTGATTATTTAAAAACTAGGAGAAATTGGCGTAACCACCCTTTTTCTCACATTTTCTCCCAGTTTTTACATATTTAAGTCTCTGTATCTCATTAACCGTTTCCGAGTTTTTCGTCAACACCATGTTTGTGTCTTAGAAAAACCATTTATACAAATAGGCATACCACAAGTTTTTTTTTCCTCCGGAGCCTGAAAATTCATCTTGAAGGATGCATGATAGGAAGGAGGTTTGACGGTTGACGCACCGTGGTAGTCAAGTCTCCCCAAGTCGCCCCAAAAAATCACGGTCAAGTAGTTCAAAATCACCTAAAATCACCTTATTTTGCGAATTAGCGCCCATCAACTGATCATCGAGGCCCCCCTCCCCCACACACTTCACCTTCGCGCCCCCAGTCAGCAGCCCCATTTTAAGACTTCTAGATACGTCACTGGGCTCAGGACGTGAGAAAGAAAAGAGCTCTTATTATACGTGTCACTGCCGATCGACTTTGAAGTAAGAAAGGAGAAATTATGGTAAACGTACCACGGCAGATCTAGATCTCATCATAAGCACATGCCTACTATGTAACTTTATGTAATTCCTCCAATAATTCACTGAATTGAACAAAAGAAAACATTTTTTCTCATGTTAATCTTATTATATTGGCTTTTTAAGAGTATTCGCCACAGAATAATGTACCACAACTGAATAGCATAGAACGCAGACTCAAACACTGTTGGAAACATTGGAATACATCTGTACACATTTTATCGGAGTAATTATGTTGTCGATGTTTCTGTTACTTGTGTAGGCGTTGCCAGTTCCTGTGTAACTAGCTTTAATTTCCGTTTATATGGCCGCCTTTTTATTGTCTTCAAACATTCCAAATACCTATTTTGACGTTCATGATGAGATAGTGGGCGATAGTTGGATTGCCGCATTAAATATATATATATATATAAATAAATATATATATATATACATACATAAATGAATATATCTATATATATACACATACATAAATAAATAAATAAATAAATAAATATATATATATATATCATATAAATACAAAAATAAATATATAAATAAATATATAAATAAATATATATCAATATATAAATAAATATATAAATAAATATATATATAAATATATATATATACATAAATAAATATAACAATATATATATATATCAATATATATATCAATATATATATATATAAATATATCAATATATATATATATATATATATACATACATAAATAAATATATATATATATATATATATATATATATATATAACGATACATATTTACATATTTAACTGTAATCTAGAGCTATTGGCCTGTATTTAATATACTTCAATATTCTTGCTTAATTTAAATACGGGTATTACCAAATATTATAAACATTAACGATTACATTATTTCATATATATTTTTTAAAGTAAATATCTAAACTTTAACTTTAATTGTAAACTCTGAAAGTAAATTTACGTAGATTAGATCAATAAAAATGTTCATAGTAGTAATCCTTATTTATTCATTAACAACCGAAAGGTCCACTGATTAATCTCAGATAAGAAAGTATAATACATACTCCAAGTATTGAAATACACGTCATCGTGTTGGGATTCAATATTTCGACATTAATTATGTAATAATTCCTGATGATTATACTTTTTTTAACAATAATAACATTTCCAATTTTATAATAAACTTTATTATAGCCGGAGTTAGTTTAGACATAGGCAAACCTTGCAAAAAAAGTACATCAAAAGACTTTCTATGAATGGATCGAAGCACGTTACGATCTTTCTTCGTTGTGGTCAGGTGTGACCGCAAAGGCAACGATATATCGTTATCGGTATCGTTATCGGTGTAGGTGTGACCTGGCCTTTAGTGTTGCGCTCACGTGCTCCTCCTACGATAATTAGTTATGATGAAATCCAAACCTGAAATAAAATAATTATCATATTGCAACAGTTTCATATGAATTGTTGATAAACAGCAATCGACTTAAAACACATTCGGCAAAACAATAAATACTATATATATAATTGAAACTACTGTCGTCTTTCATTTAGAAGTATCGATAAAAAGAGAACAGAGAAGTAAAATTTTTTTTACCAAATACTCACAGGAAGGTAAGCATTATGGTACTACTACTACATGGAGTAGTACTACTATTTATTATTTATTATTGACTTTTCCCAGCAGTACTGGGAAAAGCCTCTTTTTTTTGTTCTAATTTTTTTGTTCTTTTTTCTTGCATATATTTTTCCTATCTTTTTGCACTGTTTTTTTCTGGCCGTCACTTTGGTCACTTCCCCCTTCCCATAATTTTTCCGTGTTTGCCGAAGCATAGGCCATATATCAAGGATGTGCCTCCTAATATTTAGTGTCAATATATGGTGGGGTGTGCGTGTGAGGACAAATTAAAGTGATTTAAGGTCAAACAGTCTACACCGGATATTTTTAAAAACCGGTCAGTTGATGTGAATCAAACTTACGAGAAATGTTAATCAGGTTACAATGAAGACATTTTTATGTGTTAGTGACGATCCAGTGAAGGGTGTAAATTAGGGTGTAAAATAAAAGTTTAAATGAAACATTCTATAATACTTTGTAAAGGTCGTGTAAACAAATAATTAAATTTTTGTGACGATCCGCAATGGTGTGGATCTGAGGACCATTTAAAGGAAAACGTCCCAGACCACATATTTCGAAAACGGATCAACTGATTTGAATGAAACATTCGGAAAAATTTAACCAAGTTACAAGAAAGAAATTATTATGTGCTGGCGACGAATCAGTCAAGGGTGTAAATTGGAGGGTCATTTCAATTTTTGAGGACCCAGACCTAAATATCTCTTTAAAAAAAATCAATGGGTATAATTTAAACCTTGTATAACGGTTTGTCAATGTCGAGTAATTAAATGATAAAATTTTTGTGACGATCCGCAGTATGGTGTGGATCTAAGAACCATTTAAAGAAAAACGTCCCAGACCCATATTTCGAAAACGGATCAACTGATCTGAATGAAACATTCGGAAAAAGTTTAATCCAAGTTACAAAGACTATATTATTATGTGTAAGGGACGATCCAGGTTAGGGTTTTAATTTGAGGGTCATTTAAATTGCTTATGTCCCAGTTATAGATGGATAAAAATGACACTTTGCAGAATAGTTTTCCATGGTGAAATGAAGAAATGATCCAATTTTGGTGACGATCCACAGTAGGTTGTGGATATGAGGACCATTTAAAGATTTTTTGTTGACAGTTGATTAAATTATTTAAACGCAATTTGCGTTTTCTAAAGCGCTTAAACCAGTTACAGCTGGGTTAAACTCAAAACTACCGTGATATGCATGAGCAATTTTTGCTTTCAGTCATTGAATTGCTATGAACTGAAAATGCACTTTCCTATTCAAGGTCGGCTCATATGGCACGCAATAGTTGTGAGTCACAATGTACTCGCTATTACCATTGCACTCACAGTTCAAGTCTCACTAATAACGTCTCAGTGAACTTGGTTTTCGTTTTTTTTTTCACACTTCATTTTCTCCACTTCATTAAAATTATATATATTTTTCCGTGGTTTTTTTTTTTTTTTACTCTTTTTACTCTATACCTATTAACGACTTTTCTTTTTGTTGCAATTTCAACTTCATTTCTCATTAAAGCAATGGGGAAAAGCCCTATGTTCTGTTGTTCAAACAGACATAGTAAGTCTAGTTATTATCATCATCATTATTATTATTTTAATTATTATTATTATTATTATTATTATTATTATTATTATTATTATTAGACTGTTATCTTTAATAACATAATTATCATTGATTTAGCAAAGTATTTAAACGGTCTAAATCATCTTACGTGTTGTTTCTACAGCAAAAACAATACTGCTTTCTCCGTCAGAATGCCAGGTGCCAATAACGGATCATATAAAAACATTACGATAGAATCGTTATTGTATACGGATTTGGACAAAGTTATCATCTCCATCATTATGCCGATCGTGGTTACTATCGGTATCATTGGTAATGTAATGACAATTATCGTGATAGCAAGTAAAAAGTGCATGCATACACCTGTTAACGTTTACTTTGCAAATTTGGCGATAGCTGATACGATGTTTCTGATAGTTTCACCTGCTTTGATATGGAACTCTTATCTCAAAAGTCCGGTAAATGATTTATATGACATTGGTGAAATGCCGAATTGGGTTTGTCCACTATATGACTTCGTCTCTACCACAGGAGAGACAATTGCGCTTACCACAATATTTTGGCTATCCATTGAACGTTATATGGCAGTCTGCAGACCTTTGAAGTTCCAAAAAAGTGGATTTAGGAATTTTTCAAGGTCGATAAAGATATGTGGCATCATCTGGTTGTTATGTTTGTCTTGGAATGCTCCGTATCTGGTCGCGACGCATACAATAACCGAAGAAGTTCATTGGCCTCTCATTGCTGTCAATATTTTGCCGAATTTTCGTACATATTGTAGACGTGACGGATCATATCTTGCAATTCTGTGGTACATAAAACGAGCTCTCACTTTGTTGATAATTGTGATCATAGTAGCTCTTTACACGGCGATGCTGATATCATTGCGGAAGTCGCGAATTGCAGCAGCTAGTTCGACCAGACCACCAAGATATAAATCAGAAATGAAAGTTTTCCTGACAGCATTCGTAACTGTAACGGTTTATGTTGTTTGTATTGCACCATATTACATATATAGAGCATTAGGCCAATTCAAATATATTACAAAAGACAATTCACCACTGTATATATTCTATCTCATGGCTTATATAAATTCATCGGTAAATCCTGTGATATATAATGCAATGAATTATAATTTCAGACGAGCATTTTGTGACGTATACTGTAGCAAATGTAACAGAAAAAAGAACAAACCTACCAATGTACAAATTTAGAAACTTCAAACCTTAAACAAAATGATTATCAAAAATCTGATAATTAGGAATTCCGTCTTGGAAAATTTCTTTTATCTTTTAATAACAATTTAAACACAATTAATAGATAAATCTAGGAAAATACAACACTTTGTTATTTAATAAAAAATATTAAAGCATTCTTGTAAACAATGTCGTACGATAAAACAAAATAGTTGTTAATCAGACGACTCGCTGTTGGCTCCTCCGCAAATTTGCCACCATATAAAAAAAATAGCGTAGCAAAAACTAATACATTATCAAGTAGTGTGTGAAGTCATTAAAACACACGTCACTGTTTTGTGTATCGGAGGCACTATATCGACTTAGTGATCAGTGTCGAGGATAGGAAAATTAAGTGAAAATAAAAGTGATGACGTCACTGACTGATAAATCATTTTAGTTTACACCAACTTCTGTAGGCCCTAAGTGTTAGCCGAAAATACGATTTTATATAGAGCCCTTAGTAGAGAAATATGATATCCTAATGAATATTTACTTTTCGTGTGGCTGAACAGCAGTAGAATTATATATAAACAAAAATATTAGTATTGAATATGAACACATCCTGTAAAACAAAATGCAAATAAAGTATATTATTTAATAAATCAATGAGGGTCTTTACTTCGAAAAAGAAAAAGAAGAGATTGAGTGAAAAAATATATTGAAGAAAACATGTACAAGTGATTTAAAGATATTGAATGCATCCCTCTGCTAAGCATCACCCCATTGTATATTGTTACACCTTAAAAGAATACGATCATACGTAAACGTGTGTTAGTGGGACATGCGTGTATCCACGGCCCTGTTCTGATTGGTCGGTTCTTAAGTTTGTATTCAGCCTTATTGTGATCTTTAGATTTTTCGTAAATTGTTTTTAAATATTAAACTAATCATATGTGAAAAAAAATCCCCATTTATCAAAAAAACAGAAGTGGATATTTACCAGGTAGAATTGAATTGCTCATTTGAATAATCCCCTTTAATGAGACTTGTTATTATTTTGAAAAATTTAAGGGGGGGGGGGGGGGGGGCGGCTAGGCCCCTTGAATCCACTATTGGTTTTTACCTATATTTTACTACAAAAATTGATAGTTATGATGAAGATGATGATGAGGAGGAGGAGGAGCTGGAGAAAAATGTAGTGACGGGCGGCGGCACGGTCTGATTCAACGTGGGATTAATGCGAGCAAAGCAAGCTCATAGCTGGGGCCAGGAGACCACAAAATTCCCCTGTTGTGGTATAGGGGTGTAGGGGCGCAGTCAGGGTATCAAGAGACATCAAAAACTAAGGGAGGAATTTAAACATTGAAAGTAATGGTAATAAATACTCATATAACGTAAGCTAGATAAACTGAAAGCTAAAACTAGAACATATTGTAACGAATATTTTGACTATATCCGGTAGTCTTTGTCAGTGGTTGACATAAAATAAACATGACTATAATATAAATAATTAAATGATAATATAAGCATACACAGCAACTGTTAATTCGAAAGCAATAGCAGAATAATGAAACATTAATAATGATATATTAGTTTACTTGAGTATACTTTCACTCTTAATTAACTGAAACTTCCTGAAATGTTGGCGAGTCGATTGACCCAATCGGCGCCGGTTGTAACAGCGCTCCGCCTAATGGTTCTGGTGGTAGAACACGTCTTCTCGGTTAAGGACTATAAGACCATAGGCCATGTGGAGCAAATACTCACAAGAATGAGGCATTTATCATCGAGCCCCCTCCCCATTTCACCTTCTCCCCCCCCCCTCCCCCAA
>NW_022682587.1:492383-493340 GCF_011630105.1 Anneissia japonica | reverse complement strand
GCGACTTCAAGACGTCTAGATACGCCACCGTTTTTTGTGCTTCTTGTTATCAGGGAAGCGTATGTTTTGCAACCATAATGTTTAAAATTTAAATTAAAGAAAAAATTTAAGATGCACATTCGTAAAGTACTTATAAATTTGACGGTAGGTTTATTACCTAGGGGTTTGCTGAAGGCCTAGATTAATGCAAGTCATTTAGACCCTCGAGAGGCCTCGTAGTGAGATGTCCTTTATAATTTTTTTCCTTCACATCCAATAGCAAGTACACTCGCCACTCACAGGATGAAACGATGCTTCATATACCAGAGTAGGAGTGGAGTTGTTTAGTCGTTAGAAAAGTCATACTGTGGCAGGAATTGGTCACAGGATCAGAAGGCAGGTATCTTAACCACTAAGTTATTCAACTCCACTCCAATAATATAATCATGTTATTTGCATAAAATAATAATTAAAAATACAATTTTTTATTTGACAGAGAAAAAACAATATATATAAAATATATTTTATAATTTATTTAAATATTGATATTAATAATATTAATATTATTATTGTTATTATTATTATTATTATTATTATTATAATTATTATTATTATTATTATTACTTTAATGAAGCTTTGAGAACATACTATGAGCTTGCATATTACATTACGCTCACTTCATTGGTTAAAGATATCATAAAGTAACGAATAAAAGTATGATGCTATTCAATAAAATACTGCATTGTTGTGATTGGCTAAGAAACAATCTGAACCTTATTTTGGTGTTTATAGTTTTCAGTCTATTTCAGATCTACTTTGACACCGCAATCAGGGTGATTTATTGCGTAATCGTTGCCAGTCTGTTTTTTAACTTTACTCACAATAACCAGGGCCGGCGGAACGTTTTTCAAAGTGGGGGGCCCCACTTATAAGCAGGCGCGTAACAGGGGTCTTGGGTCGGGGGGGGGGGAAGGTAAT
>NW_022682587.1:491948-492336 GCF_011630105.1 Anneissia japonica | reverse complement strand
ATAGAAAACAATACGGCATGGCTTATTTTAATATTAATATAGGGCACACGCGTGTGTTTGGAACTAAATATAAGCATTTTCATCGTGGTTTTATTTATTACAATTCATAGGCCTATTCTTTCACCATCACTACACATTGAGGCCCTTCTTTTAGGTAAAACGATCTATCTTAAATTTTCTTTCTCAAGTTTTTTGGGACTATTATGTTTTTAAATAACTTAGAAGGCAAAGGAGGGCAAGCACAAGCTTCGACCCTAACAAATGCGCGCGAAGCGCGCGAAAATTTTTTTTGTGCTTTTAATTCTAATTTCGTCGGAATTGATCAAAACTCCCTAATTGTGCAATTTTTAGAGGAAATTGGCCTACCTCAACAAGAAATGCTCTTATG
>NW_022682587.1:463107-491930 GCF_011630105.1 Anneissia japonica | reverse complement strand
AGGTAGCTCTTTACGAGGATGGCAGTGAGGTCATGCACATGATCTTTGACGGCGTTGGTTCAAATCATATGAGCTTTTTCCAAAACCAGAACCTGATATCTTCACCATGGAGTGACCTACCTTCTTCTCAAACAAACTTCTTTAGTATTGAAGGACACGCGTAAGATATTACGTTCTTTTTAATTGTATAATAAAACATACAAAACCTTGTTATGCCAATGATATGTACGATCTGTCTCTCTTCTTACCCAGCCAGCCCGGTACGACGGCTTGGTCAGCCCGGTAAAAACCGTCAGTGGTGGGGGGGGGGGGAACAGTCTGCCCCTGCCCCGCCTGTTACGCCACTGTTTATAAGATGAATGGGAATATGAATCATGCAGATCTGGAATCAAACCTAGGTGGTGGGGTCAACATTCCTCCCCAGGGAAAATTTCGATTTCTAGATGGCGGGAAACGAGCTTTCCCGACTTCTGAGGTGTCTTTTAATTACTTTTTTGTTCTTCAAAATTCAAGGTTTTCCCATCTTGAAAACGTGGAGGGGGGGGGGGCATCGTATCAATTTCCCCCACTTTTCACCAATCTTCAATATATGAAACCCCAATTTTCAAAGTGAATGGAAAGACTAACATTTACGTATGACTGTCATGATTTTGCCTGTTCATTTTTCCAATCGCGGTGCGTATTTCCGGACCGAAATCGAATAAAATTGTTTGTACATGTCCTAACCATCTCAGTAACCACTACATATATTTTTTGGTGCAACGATTATCAGAGGCTAAATTAATGTGAAAACAATGTACTGTACGTTGTTAAAATTAAACTTATTAGGCCAATATTTTTACAAACTCAAAAGTGCACAATTTCTAATATCAAGGCGTTAAACGATTTATTCCTTTGTATATTATTATGACCCGTACGTATATACTAGTGTTAAATATTATCTGCGCACATAGATTACTGTTTTTCCTAATTTCAAACAATTATAGTTAGTCATTTGATTTTATATAGCCGTAATTAAACAATAATTATACAGCCTTTGACACGACAAGTCTATCGGTTTCTATTTATTTAAGTAGTGTTAACACAAGTTTACAAACCCCAGTGTTATGTGACAAAATCTCGCAATGACGTCATAATATTCAGTGGCCCTAAATTTTTCAAAATTATTTTTTAAAAATTGGAAAGAAAAGGAAAATTAGAATTAGAATTTAGGTCTGAGAGTGCCATTTCCGGTCATCTAGGTGTCATAATCATACATTTTCTTCATCAGCCCCAACCATGGTGGGGCTGAGGTCATCTAGTTTCCCAAATTGCGGAAGTCCCTCCCTGTCCCCACTCTATTTCGCTTTCCTGGAGCCGCCACTGATAACGATAAACCTTTATGTTTGTGAAATCGAAATGCTAACTAATGTTTTGTGTGCTTCCTATCTCCCTAGTCCTGTTAAATTTGATCGCAAATTAGACAGTAGTATTTCCACTCACAATTGTAGTACTAATACTACTAAAGTGGAGAAAAAGGAAAAACCTCTTGATTGATTTTAAAAGCACTGTACATACAAAGAGACTAAATTAATGACTGTTTTAAGTTTGTCTTGTTTGTTTTCCATGTTTCGAATACGTCACAAGCTAATCAGTAGATAGGCCCTACCGGTAATAAATCATTATTTTTATAAATGTTAGTTTGCACGAAATATATAAGTGGGCATGCATAATTATGATTACCAGGATAATTTGAAAAAAACTTTCTATGATGAGTATTTCAGTGGGGGCGATATTATAGTTGGCTTAGACCCTCCCTTCCTTCCTGAATTTCTCATTTAATCGTCTGTATCACCAATGAGTTGGTAATGTGCATTACTGGACTTTCATTTCCCTCGACGGGGAATTTCCTACTAGACCTTTGGTCCTATTACGAAATAAATAAAATATTCATTGGCGTTTAAAGTAGAGCCTAATTATTTCTTCTTTCAAAATTATTTTAACTGATTTTGAATTCGAATGTAATTAAGCAAAGCTTACCACTATAGTTAGGTAAGATGTGTATAAGAGACAGGTATCCGCCCCTGGCCCCAAACCAAGGCTTGAGCCTACGCCCCAAGGCTTTCTTATTTTGCATTTCGTCCCCCACCCCCACTTTCAAACACGGATCGACGCCCTTGGTGAGCAGCATCCTATCCTTGGAAGATACAATTTATTTTCAGAATTTTGCTTAAATCCGATGTTGTCGTAGGCCCTTTCGTTATTTAATGGTACGATTGAGTGCAATATTGCTTTTATAAAGCATGTTTCATTTTCTAAAGCAATTTAAATATTGGCAGGCATGTGTTTGTTTGATATTTTAAACTTCGATCAACAGTAGGCATATTGTTCACTGATTGTTTTGTATCGTCAGTAAATAGGCCTATGTTTAGCATTACACAATGAACAATTCAGATCTGCGTCAATCCAAGAAAAATGATTTTTTGCTTAGGCCTAATTTTGATAATGGGTTGTTACCTTTCAACAAAAAGTCTTGTTTTCTTCGAAGGCTTATTTCAAAACATACAAAGCAATTGAAATTTCGCAAGCAATGTTTTGTTTGATATGATGTTTGTTCAACTGGAGTCCACGGTGCTTTTTTTCATCGTCGGAAGATCATAATTTATAAGCAGGACAGGAATAAAGGCTGTTATTCGATTTACATAAAGCCTTGTGCTTCCTATTTTTTCCCAAACTTTGGATCTCGATTTTTTCGAGATAAGCTCGAGCTCTTTTCGACACTATAAATATGGTATTATTGCACTGGCATGGTTACTAAAAATTTAGACTTCGTTTGGTCCATTTCCCGGAGGTTCTCACTCTAATGACGGTACACTTAATATCTAATTGGCTTTCAAGCCGGTGCACCTACGTATAATGGTGGACCAATATGCTATAATAATATAGTACCGTATTTCATTCATTTCAGCTTCTTACACAGCTAATTTTAACCGACTGTGGCGATAGAAAACAAAAGTACCGCATGGTCGACCATGCCGATAGAAACAAAAGCTATTGGAGCACAATGTTCGACTTCCGCATGCAAATGGCGCTTGCACATTTTTTTGTTCCATAGAGTAAAAGAGTGAGTCACTATTCTGTAAATAATGACATAATAAACTCTATGGCACCAATCCAAAATTTGTCCGATGATGGGGTGGGGGGAGGGTGCAGCGATGTTAATGACGAGGGCGAGGTGGGAGTTGCTAAAAAGTCTTTCAGGAGGGGTTCAGGGGGTCCACCCCCCCCCCCGAAATATGTTATAGGCCTAATTTATTGGGTTCTAAAAGGTTTTTTAATAGATTAGAGTTTGTGTGTAAAAAAATACATACAATTTTTCTCCCCAACGGACTGTGGTTTTTCTTTCCGACGGGGCCGGGGTTGGGGACAGCTCTCCTCGACGAGGGGCCCCGGGCTCCCGCCCCATCCTCTCTTACTGGCGACACCCCTGCCACCTACCTATCTAACTCCTACCTTGTCATCTGCACTTTCCTACTGCAACGAAACTTAGAATACGGTATGATACTTAGTAGTAAGCATGCATTATATTATAGTTGGCTTAGACCCTCCCTTCCTTCCTGAATTTCTCATTTAATCGTCTGTATCACCAATGAGTTGGTAATGTGCATTACTGGACTTTCATTTCCCTGGACGGGGAATTTCCTACTAGACCTTTGGTCCTATTACGAAATAAATAAAATATTCATTGGCGTTTAAAGTAGAGCCTAATTATTTCTTCTTTCAAAATTATTTTAACTGATTTTGAATTCGAATGTAATTAAGCAAAGCTTACCACTATAGTTAGGTATGCGTGATTTTCTTCAACATCCAAGAAGAGCTCGAGGTTCGGCATTAATTAGACATAGTGCATTTTTATATTGGCTAGTCATGGTTTCCAAAATAAAAAATGTGATATAAGCCAACACAAAATCATTGTTCTACAGAACTGAAGAATCTACGGTCGAAAGCCAATTTGGCAGTGATTAATTTTGGCTTGTTTATCTTGTCAGCTCTTATGGAGAATTGAAACAGACATTGCCACTTCTTTTACAGTGCAATCTTAAATTTTAAGTTATACCTATTTATATGTAGACGTACTCTCATCTTTACAAGAAGGCGAATTAAACTAGGCCTATAGGCTATGCAAAGTTTCAACGCCATCTGAGAATGATTTAAATAAAGAATTGTTGATGATGATAATGATGATGACGGTGATGGTGATGCTTGGAAAATGTATTAATATCAAATAATTGTAATAAATTTAACCAACAACATTCCTGTTCGGTGTCTCAACAACTCAGCCCTGCAACATTCGGATCTTGAGTCGCATACCAGTCACAGGTTTTGAGCTTCAGGTTCCAGCTCTCTGTTTTAACGACTGCCCTCAAGTTTGTTATAAAATTAGTTACCTACCTAATTAGCATAACAAAACAAGATGGGTGAAGTTTAACCCCTCCTGATTCCTGCCGCTCTACCAAACTTTGACAAGAATACGGGCAAGGCAACAGCACAGCAATCTTCTTTCCGGAATTCCGGAATTGGGATACTCATAAAATCATAATCCTGTAAGTGAGTAGCAGTCATTGTTTACGAAATTAGACATACTGTACCTCTGACGTTAACTTATAGTTAGGCCTAGCTAGCTGGGCTAGGCTAGGCCTAGTTAGGTAGGCCAAACTAAGTCCACCAGGCCGTCTGTTGGTATTTACCAGTGTACTGTGCAATATTGTACCTTGCCCGTGCGTAGGTGGTGATAGTGTCTGATTTAGTTCGGCAGCTTTGGACATGGTTAGCCCTAAGTCAATGATTTTATAAATAATATGGAAGTTAAAGTAATCATCTATGATTTTGAACCCCGACCTGTTGTACCATTTCGTTTATAGATTATTTTGATTATAGAATAATATTAATGGCAGAAGTACAGTGGCAATTTTTACACCAGTTTTAAACCAATTCCTAACTAATTCTGATTTTTTATGTTATTATTAGGACAATAACATTCAATCAGAATTAAGAATCGGTTAAAGGCTGGTGTAGCAATATCCAACGCATACTTTGGTGGGCATCACACTATCTGTTCATCAATACTCAACCTTTGCAATTCAGCAACGTTATGTTAGTCCCCCCTTCCCCCTTTCTGGACAATTGGACTTTTTCTTGTCAGACACTACTCGGTCTTCAAACTAAAAATATTCAATTTGCTGTTTTGACCAAAGTTATTGTGATTGCTGATACTCAATTATTGTCTAATTTTTACACTATCCTAAACCTTAAATCTCTGCAGCGAGGGGTACGCCCCCCCCCCCCTTCTTGACCCACGAGAGATTTTATACCTAAATCCTGACCAGGGGCCTGAAGTTGCCATTTGCTCCATACCCTCTTGAACTTTTTAGAAATACAACAGTTTTTGTCAAAGAAAATTGTATTATCTTTTGACAACGTGTATTGTGTAATAATAGTAATATTTTGTTGATAGTGATACAGAGAGTGATGTAAAAAAAACCATAAATTTATATTTTCATAAATAAAGTAAAATTTTTCTTTCAATTTCTCCAAAGAAAATGAGAAGTGGAGCTGCACTTGTCGTTATCATAGTTGTTGCATTCACTTGTCAATCATTCGTGGAGCCTGAGAGAGTGTACTTAAATGAGTGGGCCGTGGAAGTGAAGGGAGGAGAGAGTGTCGCTCGCAACGTTGCATCAGATCATGGACTGCACTATATAAGAAGGGTAAGTGTATTTTTAATGATTATTTTTTATCCTAATTTACAAAGGAATTGAAAAACAAAATCTGGTTATATCCATATAATATTTAATGGAAAAATTATCTCTTGATAAACCAATAAAAACTTTTTTTATTCCTTGTTTACCGAACCCACTGCCTGCCAATAAAAGTTTTTCTTTATTTTTATTACGCCCGCCGCTGCCTTGAAATCTCCAAAAATAAGATATGTATATTTCTTCCTAATAATATAAATTTAAAGCATTGAACCATATACTGTATAAATATTTATAACATATTAAAAGTTTGAGGAATAAATTTTCTTCAAAGTAACAAACAATAAACCCCTGGGTAATGTGCATGGAAATGGTTTAAAAGTGAGCAAGTTAATATAGGCCAAAAGTAGAATAAATAGCGCCAAAATTGATCACTGTGTGCTTTCCGTGGTTCGATTCTTAACTTCAAGCAAGATAAAAAAAAATACCTAAAATGCATTATGATGTAGGGGTTACTCCACTAAGATCTTCAATTAAACCCTGTAAACAAAACTATAAAAATAATTGTTATTGTTATTGGCGCAGCTAGATTCAACATAGCAACTCAGAGGATGTGTTAAAATTGTAATGATTGCAGAGTCCTGATGTACGATTTGAGATTCATGGAAGAAGAAGCAGCCCATTGTTAAATCATAGAGGGAAACACAACTAAACTCTTTTTGATTTTAAATACGCCTATTAGGTTTTATCTTCAATAACATTAGTGCTTCAGTTAATATGATTTACTAAAGAACAGTGCTCATAAAAATTCATTTCGATACAAGACACTTCAAGTTCTGTGGCGCCAAGTTTGATCTCTGTTGTCCTGATCACTGTATTTCGTCAAAAGCCTTCTTTTCAAATCATACAATATAGAATTAGACCAACTTTTGCCCCATCTCTGTGTTTTCTTTAATTCAGTGTGATTCGTCAATAGTTCTTTACTTTACATAGATAATGAAAGGTTGGTGTACCACAAGACGGGAAAACGTTTTGTATTTTTCAAAAAATATTTCTAAACACTAAGCATAGGCTTTTGTATTGTGATAATACATTGGTAAAGCGACCCACCAAAGGTGACTAACGACTGTTAAACTGATGACACAAGCTGGTCACTTGTAGTACAATTATAAGAGTATAATTTAAAATTGCCAAAAAACCCTTTCAATAGACCTGACTTAAAGGAATGAGTTTCACCCAGATGTATAACGATTGCTTTTAACATGTCAGATAATATTTTTGGCCCGTGAGGTCAACTCTAAAAATAATTTGGCCCTTCAAACGAATTAATTTATAACCAATGTCCTATAGGATTCTAGGGGATCTAGTATAATTCTCCTACTGTAATAGAGCAGAATCCAAGATTCAGGACAATTCTATTGGATCCTATAAGAAATTTTCTTTTTCATCATCAACAAAAAAATCTTCGGGCACTCATGGTGCACCAAAAATTTTTCTTTTTTTAATTATACAAAATTATACAGAAATGTGTATTAATACTACTGTGTGATATACTGTAGCATAACTTTTCTGAATATCATCAATGTTGATGAAGTAAGATCAGAAGAAGCTTTATATTGCTAAACACATACTTTCAAATATTGAAAATAGAATCCTGTAAAAAGAGAAGATTGTTTTTGAAGACTTATAGAACATTGATAATGAATGAATGAATGAAACTTGATAAATTGAGATTATTGTACATAAGCAATTTAAAGTTCCATTGCAATGTTTTCCTCAATTTTTGGATTACAGTATGTAATTAATACTGTAGTAGGTCACATTTATCATTATCTTTTATGTCAAACTATATAATTTTATTAAAGAATTATGCATTTAATATGTATATTATTATGTTATTACTGTAGCATATTCTCATTTTTAATTTTTTTAAAAATGGGGGAGAGGTTGGACATGACGAAATATTCCCATATATGCTTTCTGATCATTGAGTTGGTTTATTATTATTTTAAACTAATTCTTCCATGCTTCTCTATAATGTCTGAGGTTAATGAGGCATGCATGCAAAGATGGACACCCATTTATCCGCCCACATTCAGATAAATGCTGCTGAATAGAAGGATCATATGCACTGTGACCCCATTGTAAACAACTTACAGTTTGTTGCACTGGCTTCTCCATGTATATTTGGTCATCTTTTCTTCAAAATGTATACTCAGAATACAGAATAAACACTCTGTGAAACCAGGAAGAGGTCAATTTCTCTGCTATCATTTTTCATAAACAATGACTTTACTTTTACTCTTAATGCAGTACATATTTTTCTGCCAAAAATGTCTAAATAATGTGGTAAAGAAAAGAAATTTTATTGCACTAAACAAAACTTATAATATCTAATACATCATGCTTATGTTGATATTTTTTTTATTTCGAGGTTAAAACTAAAATTTTTAACAATTTGGTGATGATCTCTGCCCGAGAAATGCCCGAAATTGTACACTTTGAAGGCTGATTTCTCAAATACTCTTTTTTAAACAGCTTTAACGTCATAAACGCCTTTAACTTTATAATGTAATGTCGAATTTACTGTATATGTTTCTATCGCCATTTTATAACTTTCAATTTACTGCTTATACCCTATATTTGTAACTAGTTTTTTTTTTTTTTTTTTTTTTTGCAAATAAGCGACTGGGTTTTTTTTCTTGTCTTTGCCACATTATAGTTTACAACATTTTTCTTGTTTGCACTCCTATTTTTGTAATCTTTTTTCAATGTGAATTAAGAATAGAAAATTAAAATTTAATTAACATCTCACGGGTCCCAAGTCTCTCAGAATTCATGGTAGTCCCCCAATAAATCAGGATGACACCTCGCACTCTCTCAAACAAGCAATAATCTTCCAAAATTTATCCCATCTCTGCAAATTTTTATTCTTAATGTTTGCATTTTTCACTACTTTATTATTGATTTTCTTTATCTAAGTCAGTGTCAAAAGGTTTGATTCTATGATAGAACTGTGTTTTTGTTATGATTATGATTTTATATATTTTCTTACTCATATTTAATATTATATATTTTTTTTTCAGATTGGCTCATTAAAAGATAAATATCATCTTTCTCGTGGCGCAGAGGTGGTGCGCTCAAAACGAGCTGCTGATGATGTCACAGAACTACTAATGGAAGACGAAAGGGTAAGCTTCCCAAACATCTCAAATAGGTTTAATTGGAGTTAGAAGTTAATGTGTTCAGTCAATTAATCCATCAATCAATTAATCAATCAATCATTAATCAATCCATCCTTCCAACAATCCATAAATCCATCAATCTGTCAATCAATCAGTCCATTAATCTATTATTCAATTAATCCATCCATCCATCAATCAATCAATCTATATCAATCCATTAATCTATCAATTAATTAGTCAATTAATCCATCAATCTATCTTTCTATCTATCTATCTATCTATCGACCGATCGATCAATCAATCAATCAGTCCATAAATCCATCAATCTATCAATCCATCAATCAGTCCTTCAATCAATCCATCAATTAAATCACACTTATTCATTTAATGGAAATTAGAAACAAAAAAATATTAACATTTTACGATTATTTTGAACTTAAGTATTAAAAATCAGGCAACAAAGAACCTTCAACCTAAACCCCTTGAAATAGTGATAGAGCATTTTAATTAGTTTTCGTCATGATTGACAATTTCTTGGTAGGTTTTATGGGTAAGCCAGCAACCTGAGACGATGCTGGGGCGACGATCAGGAAATTTTGTGCCCCCTGACGTGACTGGAGATGACTACGACATAAGTTTCAATGATCCAAAGTGGCCTAAGCAGTGGTATCTTGTAAGTGAAAAATACTTACATAATCAAAACTTCTTGGTATGGTAATTATAGCAGTAATCAGTTCTGACACTGTTTTCATAGTGAAAAATGCAACATATGTATGCATTCACCGTCAAATATCAATATTATTTTTAGTGGTAATTGATAGCTCTAAACTAAACTTGAGGCTGTGATTGAAGTCTACAATTGAACTTGAGCCTATGTGGCGGCTGTAGGCTGCGATTGAAGTCTGTGATCGAACAACATCCTATGTATGATCGAACTTGAGCCTATGTACATTCCGTAGGCTGTGATAAAATAAAAAGGAGAGAGAGAGTGCATCTGCTCTTGATTTTAGCAGAAAAAATGTAGCCTGAACAAGAAAAAAACAAATACTTACTTTAGTACCAATTGTTATGTTTTGCTGTGTTCATGATAGAATGGAAGAATTTCTATCACAGCCAAGCACAATTGAAGAAGCAGTGTTAGTTAATTCAGGGCTATTAGATTAAGAATATTTTCTAGTTTATTGAACATATTTTTGGTTCCTATTCATATCAACATACAATATACTAAGACAAGAGTCTTTTTCGTAAGGTAAGGGTCGAGTTAACTCTGGAAATGAGTGAAATCAAGGGATCTACTTGCGTTGCTCAAATTTTCCAGTAAGAATTTTCCTGCAGTTCGGGCATAAACCCTTTCTAAATATGCCAATGCAGTTCACATCTATTTTCTCTTTCACAGCATAATGATGGTCAGCAGGGGGCAGTCCCTGGGGTCGACATGAATCTGGTCCCGGCCTGGAAACTAGGATTTACCGGCAAAGGTGTTGTTGTTACTGTTGTGGATGATGGTATGTAATAATTTTTTAATTGTTATTAATTGCTTCATTCAAATATTTTGAGATTTCATTTCAGATTTCAAATAATAAGATATTTATTGATTGTGAGATTTATTTTTCTGTGATGTTTGTTTTTATAGGCATGGATTATACTCACCCTGATCTCTCTCCTAATTTTGTAAGTTTCATTCTTCAGTTTTGATTTGATTTTTAGAATGATTTTTATCAGGCCTATTATCATTAAAATTCTTGTTTTTGTTGTTGAATATTTATTGTATGTATATATTTATATTTATTTTATATCCTTTATTTTTAGGATAAAGATGCAAGTTTTGATTTCAACAATAAAAGCAAAACTGCCGATATTGACCCTCGACCCAATGATTCTAAAGAAGCTGGAATGGAAAATGCGTAAGCTTCATTTTTTTTTCGTAATAAATTTTCTTCTTTAATCTTAACATACAAAGTTAACTTATTGATCTATACCTGCACCAATGACTAGGATGCTACTGCTGTACACGTTGACCTCATGCTCAAGCCTACATCTCATGGTGGTGCCAAGATGTTCTAGTACTATAACCAGGCCCCTAACTGGGCCCAACATTGCTTAACTTCGGTATTCTGATGACACCTGTATTACACTGTGCCTAGCTATATATTTTTATATTTGTTTGATTCATTAAATGGGGTAGCAATGTGAAGTGCGTAGAATGTTGTTTGTAGAAGTGGTTTGGTGCACCAGGAATGGTATGGTTTGCCAAACTTGAGGTCTGGGCTTCATCCCTCGCTGTGCATTTTGCTCGTGTCCTTGAGCAAGGCACTTTATCTACATTGCATCTCTCTACCTAGGAGTATAAATGGGTACCTGGTGGGGTTGCCTGCTCCTGCACTGATTACAGCAGACCCAATGACTGGGGGTCAAAAGCACTTTGTATCTGTAAGGAAATGCGGTATTTAAATAACCGAATGATATAAAAAAATATATCAGGTTTCATTTAATGATGAACACTAATGCTTTCTTCTGCTTTTTTACAGGCATGGTACAAGGTGCGCCGGTGAGATAGCCGCCGTTGCCAACAACGGCATCTGTGGCGTGGGTGCTGCATATGAAGCTAGTATAGGAGGTATGTCCAAAGTCTCAATTCCCAAAACCTGAACAATTCTTCATGATATTTAACTATTTCGACATTACCCCCTCTATAGTTTTAAAAAGTTCATTAATATTTCAGCAAGGATTTAGTTTTGTATATGATCTGTGAGATATAATCAATATTAAAAATTATGTTTTGCTCAACCTGACATGTTATCAATCTGTATACTCATTACTTCCCCAAATCAATATTTTTGTCTTATAATGTTTCTGTGTTAATTTGTTGTGAATTGATTTTTATTGTAATATATGGTCACAAGCCTCTGACATTTATAATAATTTTCCTCTTCTCTTAAATTTCCATCATATTTTGACAGGACATGAGTGGTAAGTATCTTTGAAGCATTTAAATGCACAATGTTTGCATGCATTAAAAATTACTGCATTTTTTTTTTTTGACCCCGGTAATAATTGGTTTTATCAGTTGTTTTCTATTATAATTTCTGGTTTTTGTATTTCAATTTTGTCTAATATTTTGTATTTTTGATGCATTTTATTTTATAAAATTTTAATTTTTTTTGTGTCTGTCAGATAAAATAATGTTTGATGAGACTTTTATACTATATGCAAATTTGAAATATAATTTGATCAAACAAATCATGTGTCTTCCATGTCTGTTTGACCGCTCAACAATTTTACCTCTCATGAATTCCCAACTTTATCATATACTACTACCCAATTCACCCAAGTCATTGCTGTTTAACAATTCACCCAAGTCAGAAACTTGTGCTTGAGAAGATTTAGCAACTGTCCACTGCTAGTGCTACATATCTATTTGAGGTGCATTTGTTTAGCATGCTCCCCATGTAATATCCATGTATGGTAAGAAAAACAGACATTGCAATACTCCCAAAGATATTTAACATGAATATGTGTGCATGTTCACAGGCTGGAGGTATATTTCATTCTGGCCTTGCATGTATCTTCAATATCTCTGTATTCACTTGTGTAAATAAGACACTGGTTTCAGTTAGAACATCTGGAAGTCTTTGTAATACAGTATATAGCATTTGTCCCATCAAACAATTATTATTTAAATAGAATTAAACACCTGCTAAAAAAATTATTATTTATTTAAAAATATTAATTTGCATGTTTTCTTTCGACAGAATTGTTTTAAAGTGGATTTTGCAAATGAATTAATTGAATACAGCATGTACTGAATTTTGTTAAATGTCATTTATGTTAAACCATGCTGTTGCAATGAAACTGTTCTCATGAAAAAAGTGTTTACAATGTACATTCCAGGTTTGTCAGCTGTCAGTCAAAATTCATAGGGATTTTTTTCATTGTTAGGGCTAAGGATTCTTGATGGAGGAGTGACAGATGCTATGCAAGCATCTGCTGTTTTGTTTAACAACAGTCACATTGACATCTACAGTTGTTGCTGGGGACCTCCTGATGATGGCAAGACATTCCAAAAACCTGGGGAGCTTCTTACACAAGCACTTGAGAAGGGTGCTAATGAGGTAACACAGTATATCAAATAGTATTTGTATAAAGTTAAATCTTATATGCCTAAACTGTGAAATCTTTCATAGGTACTGTTGATTTGCTTTGGAACTATGTGTAAATCATTGTAATTCACTGTGGAACCCATGGCTGCTATAGTGGAACCACTGACAGTTACTGTGGAACCAATGGCAGTTACCATGGGGCTGATCCAGAGATCTAGAATACTACCCTAGGTGCATTTCCCCGCGATTTTTTTGTTTTCTAGACGCCCGAAAATAACCTCTGAGGTGATTTGGGCGATCAATTTTTTCTTTTTCTTTCTTTCTTTCTTTTTTTTGACTGTCTAAAAGGCCCCCCCCCCCACCTTCCAAATCTTTTTTTGACTGTCTAAAAGAGCCTCCCTCCCCCCCACCTTCCAAATCTTCCCCCTGGTTGCTATGGAACCAATGACTGTTAATGTGGAACCACTGACAGTTACTGTGGAACCAATGGCAGTTGCTGTGGAACTAATGGCAGTTACTGTGCAACCACTGACAGTTGCTGTGAAACCAATGGCAGTATGGCAGTTGCTGTGGAACCAATGGCAGTCACTGGAACCACTGACAGTTACTGTGGAACCAGTGGCAGTTACTGCAGAACCACTGACATTTACTGTGGAACCAATGGCAGTTCTAATGACAGTTATTATGGAACCAGTGGCAGTCACTGTAGAACCAATGGCATTTATTGTGGAACCAATGGTAGTTACTGTCTGAACAATGACAGTTCCTGTGGAACCATTGTTTATTACTGTACTTTGGAACATTTATAAGTCACTTCAGGAACTAATAGTTGGATACTTGTAGAACCATATATTTGTTACTGTTGAACCATTTGCAGTTATTTTTTACCAATTAGTAGTAACTGTGGAAGTCAGAATTAAAGGTAAAAAAAGGTATGTACAGTAACCTGAAGTGAACAAAAAGGAAAGAAAAATTAAGAAAGGGTAAGGAATGAAAGAAAAAGGGAAGGAAAGGAAAAGGAAAGGTAAGGTAAAGAAATGAAAAGCAAAAGAAAGAAAAAGTAAAAGAAAGGAAAAGACAGAAAGAAAAAGGAAAGAAAGAAATGAAATCCTGGCACCACTCCTGATTGGCAGGGGAAAGGTCAACCATACTGTATGTGTACCCTGTAAAACCATTGGTAGTTTCTGTATTAAGTGCAATATAAATCGGTTGACATTATCAATATAACCATACTTTATATTTTCAGGGTCGTAATGGCAAAGGATCCATCTTTGTTTGGGCCTCTGGTAACGGTGGTGCTCAGGATGATGACTGTAGTGCTGATGCCTATGTCGGAAACATCCACACCATATCTATAGGATCGGCAAATGATAAAGGCCAGTCAGTATATTTCATGGAGAAGTGCCCTTCAACCCTCGCTGTGACCCTGTCCGGTGGACCTCACAAAGCATATACTGATTTTAACATGAATGAAGTGGTGAGTATATATATGTTGATTTATGTCGCACTATTTTTTTTGGCGGCTTCAGGATTTGCCTGACGGGGTGGGTTCTGGGGTACCTGACAGGGGAACCAATGTCCTCGATGAGAGCAAAGTTGTCACGGTCTGACATCGCTCAAGATGTTTCATAAGTGGTCTACAGAAAGTTGGTATTGTTGTTTATTATTGAAGTGGTGGCAGTGATGTTGAATGGAAGTGATAGTAGTGGCAGTGGTGTTGATTGCAGTGGTGGGGATGGCAGTGGTGATGATGGCAGTAGTTTTATTGATGGCAGTGCTTGTATTGGTGGTGGTGGCCATGCTGGTGCTACTGATGACAGTAGTTATTGGTGGTGGTGGTGGTGGTGTTGGTTGAGGCAGCAGTGGTGGTGGTTATGCTGTCAGTGGTTGATAAGTGGTGTTGATGGCAGTAATAATGGGAACAGTGGTGGTATTGGTGGTGGTGATGATGGCAGTGGTGTTAGAAATGGTAGTAATACAATATTGATGGCATTGATGATGGTAGTAGTGATGCATAATTTTGTCTTTTTTCTTTGTATGAGTTTCTTTAACAATACAACCAGAATTTCTTGGTGCACAATATCGAATCTTAAGTCTTTGAATCAATAAATATATTATTTTGGTTAATACTTTTAATTATCTCTTGATTGTGGAAAATCTCTTACTTTGATCCAGACCACAACAGATCTGCACAACGGTTGCACATCTAAGTTCATTGGTACGTCAAGTGCAGCACCATTGGCGTCTGGGATTCTTGCCCTTGTACTACAGGCAAAGTATGCTTCATTGCTAATTATTTAATTATAGTATTTTAAAAATTACTATAAAAATGTGATAAAATTTATAAAGCACTTATATAAAATTTAACTTGCCATCAGTATGAGAACATAAAACGTTGAAGAAAAAATAGTTCTCGTACATATCTGTGGTTAAATTCAAAAGTGCAATTAGTTATACTTCATATTTGTATATTATATAGTTTTGTATATTGTTTTGCTACCTAGGGTATACATACATTTTTAACTGATGTTCTTTAACATTTAAGTCTATCAAATAACATTATTCATACTTTGTCTTAGATATATAATTAGCATTTTCATTCAGTTTTAAGATATTTTCATATTTACATAATGTTTACATTCTAATACAGCAATAGACTATATAATATTTCTTGAATTTAAATCTTAAAATTAACCTTGAATTATTAATATTTTATCCCTCATACAGAAATTCACTGTTTATTATTTTTCTAACTATACATATTCTTCCCCACACCACCACTTTAGCCCATCGCTAACATGGAGAGATGTTCAGCATATCATCGTACATGGCAGCCATATTCCGAACCCAATGGAGGGCGGGTGGCACATCAATGGCGCAGGCTATCATCTCAACCATCGATTCGGTTTTGGTGTCCTGGACGCCGGTAAGATGGTGAAATTGGCTCTCACTTGGGAGAATGTACCAGAACAACAAACCTGTAAAACACCTGTCACTGAATATAATATGTAAGTTATGCAATTATCATATAATTATTTTAATCATTATTATGGTTATTATAATTATTATTAATATTTTAATTATTATTAATACTGTTTTTGTGATTGATATTATTGCTATTGTTATTATAGTTTGGTTCAGTTTATTGCTGTTAATGTTGTTTTTGTTGTTTTTGTGTTGTTATAATTTTATTACTAACCTGAAAAATTATATACTTACATATTTAAATATGTAAATATATATTGTTGTTGGTTTTATTATTGTCACTAAGATTGTTCTTATTATTGCTTTTCTTATTATTATTGTTGTTAATATATATTTACTATGTTATTGTTGTAATTATTATTGTGTTTGTTATTTTTGTTCTCATTATTATTTTAGTACTAACCTGAAAAAATTTAATCTTTAAATATTCGTAATCTTAAATCTGTCTCTTATACACATCTAGATGTGTATAAGAGACAGATACTTTATATTTTCAGGGTCGTAATGGTAAAGGATCCATCTTTGTTTGGGCCTCTGGTAACGGTGGTGCTCAGGATGATGACTGTAGTGCTGATGCCTATGTCGGAAACATCCACACCATATCTATAGGATCGGCAAATGATAAAGGCCAGTCAGTATATTTCATGGAGAAGTGCCCTTCAACCCTCGCTGTGACCCTGTCCGGTGGACCCCACAAAGCATATACTGATTTTAACATGAATGAAGTGGTGAGTATAAGATTAATCTGACAAATTTCATAACCACTTGACCACAAATATGTTGTGGTGATCCAAGTGTCAGTAGGATTTGAGTTCCTTTCATTCTTCACATTTCTTATATGTATGAGGAAGGACTATTGTTGTCCGAAAGCTCATGTTATAATTCTGGCTGTTTACTTACGTATACATGTCATTTTATCTGTTTCTGATCAAATTTGTATCTCTACCGAGATCCAGCCATTGTTTCCCACTGCATTGTTTTTTTAGTATTTTGCCTTCAAATTTGTATGTATATGCTGTATGTATATGTGTATACATGTACATCAGAGGGACCTACAGGTTCACTCTTATTTACATACATACACATAATTATTATTGTTACTACTACTATTATATTTTTTATCATCCAACTTTGAATAAGGTATTAAAAGTGTTTCATAATTATATATATATTTTTATTATTGATAATTTAAATTATTAATGTTGAAGCTACCAAGCTCTCAATATTATCGAAACCCAAAGGGTTTATCATCTGGAGAATAATTAACCTTGATATTTAAGATGAGAAAATCATCAGTTAAAATGAAAAGAACAAATTTAACATTTTAAGAAATCACATGAAAAAAATGAAAACACGTTATAGAGATTTCAAGACGTAGTATGTCTGATTAATTACATTGTAGGCTGTTAGTTCTAACAGTTAAGATTACATTCTGCGTCTTTTATACAATAATAATTGCCTTAGGCTAGACTCTTTTATGCAAGGTAGTTTTCCAGGATTACAGCCCCACAATATCTGACAACTATAGTTCCTAACGCAAGCAATCACATAATGACTGGTTTTTTTTTTGTCTCGTCTTCGTTCATATCACCATCGTGTAATCAACGTCACGGTATACAACAATTTTTAAATTATCGTTTGCGATAATCATCAAGGTGTACATGACTTGGGATTTAACCTAGATAAGATGCGCTTTGAATGCGTGTGTTGAGAACAACTTTGCGTGTGACTCATTATTGTATCATTTACTCTGATGGATGAGTCACACTTACCGTTGAACATTCTACAAGAGCAATCAACGATGATGCTATTAGAACACCTGCATTGGTTCTGATAAACCTTGAGGGGCTTGTAGCTCTTTCAGTAATCCTTCCAAATTTGAAACATTTGTTGAAATCATCTTATTTTAAACATATATCATAAAAAGGTTTTACTTCAAAAAAACCTTGGTAATTCATGGTTATTTTGGGAGATTCTAGTCTGAGAATAAATGGGAATTTGTGTCAGTAATTCTACTTTTAAAAAATCACCTTCTTAGGTGGTTGGGGAACAGACAATATTTTATAATTTGAAATCCATAAAAAAAAGTTATAATACATAATTTTGTAGTATTAACATTAGAATTCACAAATTTCTTATAGGAAAAATAATTCATGTTTAATTTGCAGTGTTTATCTTTGCTGGCACTAGCCTGGGAATTTTTCCCATTGGTCAAGCATACTTTAAAAAAAAAATTTACCGATCCAAGAAAAGTTATTGTGAAAGCAGTTATCAATATGGTGGTCTAAAAAACACATTTTTTCCTATCTTATTACACAATAACATCTTACATCTGTGGCAACCACCCGGGGCCAGTGGCATATCTAGAGGGTGCGGGGGGTCTCCCCCTCCCAAAAATCACAGTCAAGTATAGTTAAAAATCACCTAAAACCACCTTATTTTGCGAATTAGTGCCCCTAAACTGATCAAGTCCCCTCCCCCTCACTTCACCTTCGCACCAACCATCAGCACTCCCATTTCAAAACTTCTAGATACGCCACTGCCAGGGGCAGAGTGGGTAAGAGTGTTTTTATTTCTAGAGCCACACCTTGTGCAACAGTTTAGTATTTAGACTCTCAATAATTGAGCTCTTTCATTGGAGGTGTCTTTAATTAGAGAAAGACCAGTAATAACATTAAGTGTATTATATTGCCCTTCTCCAGTCAAAGGATATATCAAAAGTACTTAAAATGTTTCTTTTAATCCATTTCTCCCAGTGGTCATACTATCAATAAACATGAACTATTATAGTAGCAATACGCTGTAAAAATGCAGAAACTAGTAAATAAAAACATAATGAAATCTAAAGTCTCTCTCAATTGTAGATCACTTCTGGGACCAGGGTTTTCTTATGGTCTTTAGCATTCGACAATTTTGGACCACAGAAAAAAGAGTCAAATAATAAAAAATACAAAAAAATACAAAAGAAAAGCATCTTCAGTTGTCAAAAAAAGTGATAGCAGTTAATACCTTAGCAATTAATTTGTTGTACTCATCTTGTAGGGTCAACTTTCTCAAATTAGAAATTGTTAAAATTGCACTTCAGCAGCAATAAACAAGCACTAATGCATTTCTTAATATCAGTATTAATTTATTCAGTCTTATCTGTGTAATACAGTGTATACATGCGATTAGATATAATAAGAACTCTATCCATTGAGAAATTGTTCGATCAAAAGCAAAATCCCTAATTCCGTACAAGGTTTCCTGTACAAATTGCAACTGATAGGATTACAGCACTTCATGAAATAGCTTTTAGTAAATCAAATTTGTTTTCTGATTTCGGATTAGCGATTTATTCACTGTATCGCCAGTGATACCCCTACTTAAATAAATTAAAACAATATCATCTAAATAGATTACTGTATGCATAGAGAGATCTTGGAGAGAAACAATTCGCTGTCAATATTGTTTAGTGGTGATTTTCAGCGCAAGTTCGCTAAGCAGTGTCATTACCCCCTCAGGACAAGTTGATCATTATTTTTATGAAGTTTGCACAAGAACAAGCGCTCAAAGTCTGCTTGCGTTTGCTCTCTGTAAGATTGTTCGGTAATCTCGTAAGCATGCTCAGATTAACCGCAGCTCCTGACCGGAGTGTCAGAGCAAACAAAAGATCTAGCACTCCCTCAAGATGGATACGTATGTACGTATCTATTCATACATTGATTAGAGAGCTATTCATCATTGATTCGTGTACTATAGAATCATTTGTTAATATATCTTGACTTTTGATGTGCCAACAGCCTTAACCTTCACATGAAGTGTTTTCATTAGTAGATTAATGACTGTCGTTGATCTTTCGGGAATTTTTTCCCAGTTATAAAAAATCTGAAGTATCTGAATGATCCGTTTCATTATTGAATTAAAATTCCTTCACTCTGTTGTATATCACATTTATATTTTTTATCATAATTATTGCCATTGTTAATGTTATTATTGTTATTATTTTATCAATGTATTATTATTGCTGCTGTTTTTTTATTTGTTAACTTTATTATAAAATATTGTTCTATATCTTATTTTATATTACAATTTTATTATAATTATTGTAATTTTTGTCAATATTATTAATTTGTGTTAATATTGTCATTGTTTATTGTTTTTATCATTATTAGTATTAATATTGTTGTTGTTCTTGTTATTATTATTGATATTTTTGTAATATTTGATCAGATTTTGTTTTAGACAATCTCATTAAACATTAAACATTATCTTTCAGGCAAACATTAAATAGTGTATGTTTAATATACGGTTGTCGATAGCAGCTTTTATTTTATTTTTATTAAAATCATTAATATTATTATTAATTTATTAGTGTTATTATAAGTATTAGTAATAATATTGTTCTTAATATTAATTATTATTATTATCATAGATAATCTTTGATCAAACTTAGTTTGAGACATCCTGATCAAACATTATCTCACAGCCGAAAATTTAATAGTGTATGCCTAATGTAAGGTTATCGATAACTTTTATTTGTAAAGGTAAAGTATATGGCTTGGTTAAATGGATGGTACATGTCTTAGAGCACCTTGGTTCTGGGTTCAATCCATATAAAAATATATATGTATATATATATATATACTATTTTGTAATTGATATAGTTTCTTGTATAAAATTTATCTTTATTTTATGTTTTTTTATATGCTTCTTGTTTCCAGTAAAATCAATCTTTTCTAAGACACTTGAGAGAATATAATTATGATTAAATTTTGTATCATATTTTGAGAAAGTCATTTTTTTAATACAACCATTCTTGCCCAATATTTTAGGAATTTTGTGTAATACTTATGTACTTTACTGAAGTATTTATTTCTTTTACTGTTTGTATTTCTTTGTTTGTTGATCCCTATTATATAGTTAATGTTATTGTTCTTTATGTTTTAACTCAATTGCAATGTTTTTAAGCTTTTTTGAATTGTCTTTGTGTTGTATATTGTAAAAAAAAACACAGTTCGTACTACTATGTTTTTAAAATTTATTGATTAATTGAGTAAATATACCATTTATATACTTGTACTTTAGACCGATGTTCCGCAAACTATTAGATGCTGCCCATATTTGGGCCGTGAAACATTTTTGGAGGTCTGTGAAGCCATCTGAGAAATTGAAAATAAATAACAAAGATGTGTTTCAACTTAATCAATATTAGAGAGTTTATGGAGACTAAATGCTTTAAAACAATCTAATTTAATACCAAAGTACTTTGAACGATTTATAATTCCTTAACTATTGACTTTAGTTGTAACAATAATAGCTAGCAGTAGCAGCAATAGTAGTAAAAAAAAATTAGTAGTGTTTTTTTTAACAATATAGAAATATATATATATATATATATATATCAACTTATTGTTTTTATCAAGTATATTTTTAATATTAAGTTTTGTTCAAACTGTACAGTATTACTGTTCAAACGGTATAGTATTATAATATTAATAAAAAGTTTAGTTGTTATTAGAAATTTGTTAGTGAACATCGTTATGATAATTAATACTATGTGTTTCATTTAACTGAATTTCTTAACCTTTAAACTTTATGTTCTTCAGCGAAGCAGCTCAGGGTGAAACGAAAACTATTTTTATAAAAGTCGAGAACTGCCACAACATCAAGCAGCTGGAACACACGCAGGCACACATCACGTTTCAGTCCCCACGTAGAGGAGACATCAGTATCATGTTGTATTCTCCATCCGGCACCCCCTCTGAGCTGCTCTCAACGCGCAAGTACGATAGTGATTTTAACGGAATAAGCAATTGGCCGTTCATGACCGTGCATAACTGGGGTGAAAATCCGCAAGGCATATGGACGCTGGAGTTCACGTACAACGAAACGCCGAAAGATATTGATGACCCGCCAGATGTAATGCCAAGAAAAAAATCTAAGGCTGTATTAGTATCGGTAGGTTTAACATTTTATGGCATCAGAGAGATAGAAGTGAATGACAACAAGGAAAATGTGGATCCAAATCCTGCGATAAATCCGCAGCACGCAGGAAAGAGTAATCAAAATACGGTTGTTGATATCTACAATGACGAGCAACTCCACAATGAGGAAATAGTACTAGATGTTAATGATATCTCGGGTGCGGCAAAGCTGCCACCGAACAAAGACCACAATCTTGATGAAGATGGGGATCTCATCGACACAGGCAATTTTGATGGCGTACTTTTGGGGGCCAGTCAGAATATAATATTAGATGAGAATTTTCTAGATAGTTTGGATGTGAAAGAACTTAAAGTTTTATTACGGGAAGTAGTCCTAGAGGAAAAAGTACTTGAATTGGAGAGAATGCTTGAGGGCCAGCGTAGTAAACGAAGCCCACCTGGTCAGGGTTAAAATGGAAAAATCAGAATTTTACAACTCATGATTTAAGATCACTGTGTTATCAATTATTACCAGTCTTAAATATATTATAAGTTAATCATGACATCATCACTATAACTAACAAGGTTATTTTTGCATTCCCTCAGGATTTTTTCATGCATTAATCTAACATTTGTATAATAGTTTCCACCAGTCTGTGGTACACAACTATACTAATTGCTTAATAGTATATATTATGATGATTTTTATAACATATTGCTGATGGGCCTCAGGTTTTAATCTCTTTTTTCCCCATTATATTAGATATGTTTATTTAAACTCATGTACTTGTTTATATACATACTTATTTGTTTATATAATCTAATTCATTTATTAGCCTATATAATGTAATTTACATTTATGTAAATTCATGTTTGTGGGTAAGTAAACCCATGTATTGGCTTATATATACTCATTTATTTGTGTATATAAACTTAAATGTATTTGGTTATTTAAATTTAAATAATTGATCTTTTTCATTTATTCATTTATATAAATGCTTTTATTTGTTTAGACTATATAAACTTGTTAAATCTCATATATTCATTTGTTTATATTTACTAAATGGTTTATATAAACATGTTTTGTTTATATGAATTTTTTTATTCATTTGTTTTTATAAACTCATTTTTTTGTTTGTTAATTTTATAATGAATATTTATTCCACAAACTTTTGTCAGTCGTCTTTGCTGGCTTCATTAGGTGCAGTGGTGTGCTATAAACTAATTTATTTTTTTTAATGTAATAGATTGTTTATAAACTCACTTTTATTTTGCTTGGTTATACCAACTCTTTAAGTTTTCTTTTAACCCACCATTGTTGATTTGTTTATTTTTTATTTTATTTATTGTATTATTTTATTTGAACCATATTTAATGAGGGTGTATCAACCAGCAGAAGCTGATTATTTAGGATATTGATATTATGCAGTAAATATATTTATTTATTTGTTTGTTCATATTGATAAACTTTTTTATATAAACCAATTTCTTTTGTGTTGCATAAACTAACTCATATGTTTGTTTATATAGACTTATTTGTTTTTAAAAACTTAATGTTTTGTTTGGATATAATTCTACGTTTATAGTAGGTATTAATAATATATTTCACAAACAATACATGCAAATTTCACAGATGTTTGTACTTAATTTTTTTTGGTTTAATGATGCAAATTTTGATTTTTTATGCTACCAATATTAAAGTCATACATTAAAAAAAAATTAATTGTTAAAAAAGTGCCTGAGAGACTGAATGTCTAATCTAATACATAATACACTTTTATTCAGCCTTTTTACCAAAAAAGGATATTTATATGATTGTATTATGTTTTCTTTTTTTCTTGAGTGGTTTGTGTTGATCCGACTTTTTTAAAACAAGAGTTGGACACAATAAAGTGTGACAGGTCTAAGAGGTATTGACGTCATATTGCGTCATCTACATACTTTGGCTTGAGTTCTTGTTTTCCTCTGAATTCTGAAATGTAAAGATAATAATAGAGAAAAGTAAAAATTCACTCTAAGAGAATGGTTTCCCACCTTCTAATATTAGATGAAATAGACCCAAAATATTTAGCTGATTTATTTTTATACAGAAAGAAATATATGTGTTTGGTACGGTATATATTGGGTATTGTTAAATGTGATAGGAATTTGTTGTACAGCAATTTTACAACATTTTAGAATAACCTGTATAAATAGCATAACTTTTGTTGACAATCTTGGTAATTCTTTCCATAAACTTTCCTCCCCCATTTTTTTAAAATTATTATTATCAAGCTGTTGTAACATTGTAATATGTATTATCTTCATGTTCACACCTCGTCATTTCGCATTGATCATAATTATTATCACCGTTATCAGCAGCTGCAGCAGCATCTCCAATAGCGTCAACATCGTCACTGACATCATCATCAGCAGCAGCAGCATAACCACCAGTAATATCATTATCATCCCACATGGTCACTGTCGTCATCATCATCATCATCATCAAAAGCATCATCAACAATACCATCATTATCATCAACATCGTCACTGTCATCATCATTAGCAGTTGCAGCATCACCAATAAAATTATTATCATTATCGCCAACAGCAGTATCACCAGCCAGAGCAGCATCATCACAACCAGTACCATCATTATCATCATCACCCTCCACCACTAAATGTCTGGGCTTCCAACCGAGTGGTTCCAAGCCCGATTCGATGCTGGTCACCTGTTCTTGTGGTCTTGGGCAGGGCATCCTTGTCTATCTTCACGGTTATAACTTGGTACCTGGTATGCGGTGATTGGTTTTGAATAAAAATTGGTCTGCACGAGACCATTTTTTTTTCTGTTTCTCACCAAAAATATCTATACCACTTGTGTTTCCATTTCCTGGTTGTTGGAGCCCGAAAGAAGGCCTACCGATCTTACTTACGCATAAGTCTTGACTTCTGTTTCATTATTTGGTTATGTGATCGCAATAAAGTAGACAATGAAGTAGACGTTGAGTAGTTTTTTCTTTTCTTTTCTTTTCTTTCTTTCGTCTCCTTTGAACATTGTTTACTGATTTTCTGTCGCCTCAATTAAATTAATTATTCTACCAACGCGACAGATTCGCGATGAACCACTGATCAAGTTCGAAACGTAAACAGCTCCCTCGCACGGCGCAAATAGCTCGATTTTTATCATATCGATGGCACGTATTATAATCAGTAACTGTTTATATTTTTGTCACACTTCGTTCCTTATGTTAACAATACAAATTGTGTCATTATTCGGTCATTACTGACATCGGTCCACAGTCGTCACTTCCGCGTTAGTAATTTCTTTGATTCACTATAATTAAGGAAAAAATAATCGTAAACGAATTTATTAATTTAACATGCATTATAGTACATGTTGAGAACAATTTAAATATTGTTTATACACATATATTTCATTAGGGTATTGTTTTATTCGATAGAATACTACTTAGTGGGGATTTTCAGACAACGTAATCGTTGGATTTTTTTTTTTTTTTGCATATAAAGAAATTCTTTTCATTTCGTATTATACCGTAGTTTGTCGAGGTCCTAATTTAGTAAAGAGTCCAGACTCAAATTTTATTTGACAAAAACATGTGACATGCCAAAATCTGGCCGTGATGACATCACAACATGACCATATATAGGCACATCAAGACTATATATGGGCATACAACATTGCGGTACTGGCTTTCATCCTGCACATATAAGCTATCCGATTCACACGAGATAAAATAGTACATTAGACTTTACCTCCATGATTAGACCATGGAGGTATTATAGTGAACTATAATACCTCCATGATTAGACACGTGTTTGCGAATTAGCGAAAAGTTTTATTCGATCTGTATCCCATACGAAGTTGAAAACATTTGCTATTGCATGGAAAGATTTTAGGAATGGTTATGTATTATGTGTAAAACGGGGATTTTATTACAATTTTGGAAGACTATATCTTATTGCTTAAGCTAAGCAATTCATAAATATAATTTTTATTTCAGATTTTCTTATTTTTAGCTCAGTAGAGCTATATTGTTTTTTTTGTTTTTTGTTTACTTTCGGTCTATTTCCACAGAAAACAAACTTACCTTAGTGACGCTTACCCTAGAGTATGTGTTAATGCTCGTGGAGACTGCTTCCTCTTAATTTTTCCATGCGTCGGTCATGGGAACTCGAGAATGGCAGACTTGTACTGAACCTATTATCGTGTTAATACAATTCTGAATAATTCATGGAAAGGAAAACAGAAATTTTTAAGGCTTATACTAGCAAGTAATCGAAACTGTAATGCGGCCTATGAATATGCTACTTTTCAAGCTTTAATGAACGCTAATTAGGCCTACCAACGCTTACTATTTAAACAACCAAAATGTAAGGGGTGAGTGAGGGTTGTAATGGAAGTTAAACCCTACCAGGTAAATCTATAGTTAACCTACTGTTGCCAATTTTGTATTATCTTTTTCATTTGTTTGGTAATAAATGCAAAATTAGGTTTTCATAGTGAAGTAAAATTTATTTATTTACAATATCACTTACAGAATGGAACTTAAAAACTAAAATGTCAAAAAAATAATGCCGACCAGCTCTGATTTGGCTTGAATTTAGAGTTTGGTTGTAGGCCTAGGTGTGTACGCCCATTCGTAAATAATCCACTGTGAGTTTTGGCATACTATCCAGTATATCATCGAAGGCTAACTAGTAACTTAGTAGTGCCTAGATTAGCACCAAGGTCAGGCGTCTGGTATAGTATCACAATGCTTTATTACATTCATTATTTATTAAACAATGAAAAGAAATAACCTATCAGAAAAGATATGTCCGTCCGCAGATGTTACTCTCCTATATCCACAAACAGATGGCATCCGCGCACGCATTGCCATTGGTCCAGTCTGTCAATAATTACATCGATTCACTGTGGTTGGAATTTAATCACAATTTTGTTTAATCATTCCAGTACAAATTATACTGATGTGTAATTTAAAAAATTGCTCATATTTTTTGGGGAACATTTTATTACGTGTAGAATCAATAAAATCCATCCCAGAGAAATAATCATATCTGTTTAGGGTTGATGTACACGTCATGGTCGAGACAACTCGAATCAACCTCTATAAATATATACAAATATATAATAATTGTAGTATATAGTGAAGTCCTCTAAAAAGATCACTTCCTGTCCTCTAAAAAGATCACTTCCTGTAAAAAAAAATAGGCGATTTTAGCCACTTGAACAAAGGGCGGAGAGCGTGAGCCAAGTACTAGTTTACAGAGGCTTGAGTATAATCTACTTGTGTTTAGTAGCTAATAATACGAATACTTTGAGAATAGGGATAAGGAATTAATGTTGACGTCGGAAGCATCGACAAAGCTACACTTTGAATCTTCCTGGTCGCTGTAATCACCTACACCATTATGTCAATGGACAATCGAATTAATATATCAAAACAATGAGACGCATCTTCATTGTTGGTACATGCATCGTAGATTATCAAGCAGACAAACAGAAAGACTCCTCGCCCCCCCCCCCCTCGACTCTCACCTGACCCCTTACAACATACTAACATAAACGCATAGGCAAGCAGTGTTACACTCCGCCTACAGTATTAATTCATTATTATCATTAGGCCTATTATTAGTAATATCATATTATTATTATTATTATTATTATTATTATTATTATTATTATTATTATTATTGCTATTAGGCCTATTATTTATTATTATTATATCAATTATTGGTATTTGTGAAGCGCTTAGAAGCTTTGTTAAGGCATAAATCGCTATATAAGAACGACATATTATTATTATTATTATTATAAAAACACCCGAAATATTGAAAGAAAAACTTGAATTTACAATTAATATAGAAAAATAAAGATATTAAGGAATAAATATGCCTAAACTAAATCACCGGCATCAATTAATATTACAAAAATAAAATCAAATTAATCCTTATTATTCGACCTATTATAATTACTATTATGTTTATTATGCCTATTATAGTTTGTTATAATAATTATTACGGTACATTGTTTTGTAAAATTTCTATTTCGTTTTTTTCTTTTCGTACCAGTTTTCACACTGATCTTTGAGATGATGTAATTCATATTCATAGCATTATTTGTCCACGCTGTTAATATAGGCCTATTGTCATTTAAACTTTCTAGTGCTAACTTAAAATTAATGATATATGCAATTATGGCAGTTAATGGGATCGGTAATGTTAAGTTTAATCATTAGTCCACTTCAGGGCTACTTGGCCTAATTGGCACACCGGGGGGAAACAGACCACGGTAGCTGGAAGTCGACCAAACTTAATCTGAAGACAGGAATTTGGCATATTTATATTCATATAATGTGATATAGGCCTATATATATTCATGTATATTATATATATATAATTTAAATTCTAAGTGGTAGGTCTATATCTGTCAAAATATTATCAAAATGTTATAAGGCAAGGACTACACATTGGTGTGCATGCGCAGTTTTTTTTTTAAATATGGTCCATTGAAATGAGATTGAATATGTAGGGTGTAAGCAGGACTGATCTGTATGTGAAGGGACCCAGACGAACACGTCATCATGACCAATGTTCACACTTTCATCCTTGTTCGCTCGCTCTTAACTTTATAGAGTTTTAGCCCTCCAGATCTAACTACTAACATCAATCAGAAATAATAAGGCAGCCGAAACACTCGGTATGCGACGTAAAGAGCAAAGCAAAGTAAAAAGTAATTTAAAGAAAAGCAGAGTAGACTGAGCAGAGCAGGACAGGACCTGTCTCTTATACACATCTAGATGTGTATAAGAGACAGATGGTGGTTGCGCTGTGGTGTTGGGCCTGGTGGCTTGGCGCCTACGTTTCGGCTCGGTTAGTGACGCCTCACAGGCTCTGCGACGCGGGCGC